>NW_027363151.1:1490000-1789468 GCF_046119375.1 Phyllobates terribilis
AGCTCAGCCACAGTGATTTTGGGGTTCTTCTTTACCTCTCTCACCAAGGCTATTCTCCCACATTTGCTCAGTTTGGCTGGACAGCCAGGTCTAGGAAGACTTCTAGTGGTCCCAAACTTCTTCCATTTAAGGATTATGGAGGCCACTGTGCTCTTAGGACCCTTGAGTAATGCATAAATTCTTTTGTAACCATGGCCAGATCTGTGCCTTGCCACAATTCTGTCTCTGAGCTCCTTGGGCAGTTCCTTTGAGCTCATGATTCTCATTTGGTCTGACAAGCACTGTGAGCTGTGGGGTCTTATATAGACAGGTGTGTGCCTTTCCAAATCAAGTCCTATCAGTTTAATTAAACACAGCTGGACTCCAATGAAGGAGTAGAACCATCTCAAGGAGGATCACAAGGAAATGGACAGCATGTGACTTAAATATGAGTGTCTGAGCAAAGGGTCTGAATACTTATGACCATGTGATATTTCAGTTTTTGTTTTTTTAATAAATTTGCAAAAAAATTTCTACATTTCTGTTTTAATCACACGCTGATGGCCTATCTTATGAAAAGAGTCAAGTCCCAGACAACCGTCTTTTACTCTTTACTGCCATCTTCCCCATATTTAGGGTGGATAGTGTAGGGCGCCCATTGTTCATACCCAGAATCTATGCCTGTTCCATGTGCAGGAGGTGTGAGTTGTATATATTACACAAAGGCCAACATTGGAGATGAACTCCAATCCTGACCGTTTTAACCCCTGTGATCAATAGTGACTTTATTAGTCAATAAAGACTCATTCAGACGTCCGTGGTAATCAGTCCATGCACGGACTTTCCCGACCCTAACGTGACTACTTTATATATTTCTATGAAGCTGTAGACACTCCTTACCCGAGGGCATGTCATTCTGTACGGGGAGTTGGGGAGGAGCGTCAATGTTACTTTGTAACCGCACAGATTTATGTGTCATTTATGTCCATTTTATAGTATTAGGGTAATTCACCTGGGGGATCTAATAAATTCCAAATCATCAAATATTCTGAATTATTACATGTCCGTCATAAAGTATACAAACCTCCCTTGGATTGGTATAGAGAGCCCAAAAACAGGCTGCTAATTCAAAATGTTATCAGGGTAATTTCCTAATTTTCTGCTCAGTTTCTTGCTTCTGATCTTGTAAAATTCCCCATTCCATTGCTGATCTGTGCCAGATTATCTGGTTCATTAACCCTCATCTGGTGAGGTGGGGTTTTTGTCACGCAACTGGTGAGGTGGGGTTTCCTATACCCCAGTGTTTAGAAATCTCTTATTTTTACAGAAAATGCGAAGGTCACGTTTGTTTTACTCGTTTTCTTATTGGCGATTGATTGCATATGAGTGTAACAAATTTTTGACTCCCACAAATGGATGGAAGCTAGTGAGACACGTATCCTCATACCAGCATTTTTCAATGAATGGCAGCCGAACAAAAATTCCCTGGGGTGTGGCAACCCCCACCTCACCAGTTGAGGGTTAAAGGGATTTTCCTTTAACCCGTTGGTGCAGCTGTTTTTTTGTAACTGTGCACTAGTCACCTTCCTTGGGTCCAGCACAGGGTCTCTGCCACTGCTCCCAGTGTCTGTTACTGTCCTTTGGCCTCACGTCGACAGCGCTGCAACCAATAACTGAGATCAGCAGCTTTGCCCGAGTTAACGGCACTACTTGCTCAGAGTCACTGAACTCACTGACTGGCTGCAGCGCTGTCAATGTGACAAATAGCTGACACTCTGCATTAGACCCAGAGAGGGTGAGTAAAGTATTGCTTTAAAAAAGAAAAGAAAATTGTATTAAAAAACCTGTAGTGTAATTCTTTAGCATCTTCTATAAGTGCAGCATAAATGACTGTAATGCTATGTCCGTAAAGGACAGCGGCCCAATCTAATCTATACACACCAGCACACACAACACAAGGGAGTTTACAAAAATATTCAAATTGCACATTATGGAATAAACTACTTTACATACGTACTTTGTACTGATATAGTCACAATTAGGGTAATATTGCTTGACAACATATTTTAAAATATCTTAAAACAAAAATCAATTTCTGCATATAAATTACAGCCAAAATATGCAACACAAAATAAAAAAATAGATCATGATTTTATTATACTCGTCACAAAAATAAGCAATGATGGCATCAATAAATAAACCATAAATAATATATATAAAAAAAACCCACACAAAACCCTTTGCAATCAAGGAGAACTCCCAAAAGACCTGCGGCACCACCGTTGGGGTTTGTTCACACACAGCGCTTGTGCAGAATTTTTCTTTTTAAATCTTTGTACCATAAATAGCCACAAAATCTCATTCACATGTTGCATATTTGTTTATTGCCCCACGGTGCGTTCTCAATTCAGGAAGAAGCATGCACCTTTTCATGAACCGTGAGCGTCTGTCTGACTCCAGCACACCTCCTCATCAAGACCAATGTGAACAGCGCCGCTCTTGATCACTCTGGCCCCATCTCTTTTAGGATCATGTTCAGACTGGACAAAAGTAAGAGCTGCTATATTTTTTGCCCTCATTCATTTCGAGGATTAGTGTCCCTTTAAGAGGCTTTCCCTTTCATTGTTTTTGGGAGTTCTACTTTTAAAAGGGTTGTCCTGGATTAGAAAATGAAAACTCTATTCCCCACCTTCCCCCGCAGACACGGCCCCATGTCTGTTACTGCGGCTCAGCCCCTACATCGCTGGGCTACCACCCCAGGCACAGATCATGGGAAGAAGACGCTGCTTCTGACCATCACGGACCTCACTTATAAGCTGCATCTTCAGAAGATTTTGGAATCTGCAGTTGGGAGGGACGGTCATTTTATGATGATCTTCCTATTACATCTAGGAGCTTTGTTCTTGTATTGTAGCACTACAAGCGCTTGTAAACTCGTCTAGAAAACCAATATGATATTGGTCACAATGAGCAGACAAGTCAAGAAGTGAGAACGATTATTCTGGTAAGATTATCCATGCAATTTACAAAAAACCTAATAGCAGCTTCAATGAGCATTCAAGATGGCAGCCGTTCACTATGCAGCAGGCAGACACGTAAAGGATGGCGGGGGGATACTACACAACATTGACTCTTACCATATTAGTACTAGCCCAGTAATGTGACGCTGAGACCCCACATGTAACTACCTTGCAGCACGAATATAAAAGGATCAGTACGTTTTCTGAAAACCAGTGTCGGAAGCACTTAGAGAGACCCCTATGGCTCTTAGCCCCCAGATAACATGCAAGGATTCAAGTACGCGGGACCCCGCTAATCCGCTGATGGGCAGGATATCTGCAACGTACAGAGCTGGAATTCCTACAGAAATACAAAAGTGACCAGTAAATTCTGGACTATAAATTCTTATTATCTGCTTTATTTGTATCTTATTTTTCCACCCCAATGTATTCTCAAAAAAGTGATGGGAAATGCAATGTGTAGGGCCATCCTATAGGGACCACAGCTGATTTTTCAATTTCTTTGGGGTTACTGCTCTACCTCACTTATATAAGTCAATAAGAAAGTCTCTCCCCACTATATTATGGAGACCTACATAAAAGTGCCAAAGCTTTTTGTTTTTTTTCTTTATTTCCTCCAATATTGTATTCATACAGAATGCTTCCATTAAAGTTTGCAGCATACTGTACTTTTTGGCACCTGTTTGAAGGATGGACCTATTTTGAAGTTCTGAAAAGTCTGATAGATCTGTACCGATACCGATTAATAATTAAAGGGGTTGTCCCGGACTTTAACATTGATGGCCTTTCTTTAAAGAGGTGGTCCACTACATTGTATAATGACCCCATCGATTTACACATGTTAACTAAATAAATGTTTTTGTAAATACCTCCTGCTTCCATATGTACCTGTGGGTGGCGCTATTGCTGACTGCTCAGTCTGCATCACGTGACCCCGGCTGCAGGTATTTAAAAGGTGTAATTTGATGGGGGCATTATACAATGTAGTGACCACCTCTTTAAGATAAGTCATCAATGTTTGATCAATTGGGGTGCTCATTAGCGGAGCTGCACTGCAGAGCTCTGTGGAGGGAATAGTGGCTGCGGCTGCGTACTACACATCTGCCCCCTAATGATTTGAATGGGTGGCCGATATGTAGTACTCCGTCAACAGAGCTCAGCACCTGAGCATTTCTGGCCACCGTTGACACAGGAACAGCTACAGCACGCACTATCAATCAGACATTGATGATCAAGTATAGGCCTTCAATAAAGTCTTGGACAGCCCCTTTAAAGTCTCCAAATGAGATTCTGAAGTTTTGTTTCATTGGCAGTCTATGTGGAAACAGTATAAAGTTACAGAAGATCGGACCGATGGTATACCATAGCACAAAACATTAGTCTTTAAGGGATTATTCAGCCATAGACATTGGGTCATGGTTTTAATCATGTGACGAAAATCACATTGTTTTCCTATAAATTGCTGTGGTCACAGGCCAAACAGTTTATGCTTGCGTCATTTTTTTCGAACTTTTCTCGGCTAGGTGGCAAGAACCTTACATGTGATAGTCATGCCTAACATAACTAGGAGGTAGGGAATTAATACCCAATGTCAGATCCTGGATGACCACCATTAGTCTACCAGCAACTTACACAGAAGCAAAGTGACGCGCCCCTGGGCCTGTGTCGCGCTGCGTTGCGCACGCGGGAGCTTACCCGGAGCCGGATCTCTTGAGGGTTGTAGTCTCGTGGCGGTGACCCGGTCCGTGCCCAGGGAGTCAAACTGAGCGGCGATGTAACAGCGGTAGATGTAGGATGACTACGCCACCCGTTGAATGCAGCTATGGAGCTGCCGCTGCAGGACAGTCCGCTGAGGCCGGTGGATGGATGGTGCAGCGTAGATGGTATAACCCCCAACGGGAGGGGTATGGCCTCAGGGCAGCAGATGTGGATGATGGGGGTAGCAGGAACCACTCAGAGACGGTGCGGTGTAATTCAGGGTCTTTACTGGTAACAACGATAGACCCTCCCGGAGTACTTGCTAGTGAACGGGGCCTGGTCAGTCCTTGAGCAGATGGGATCTCCCCTGGCCAGGCGGAGTTGTAGGCCTCCCAAACTGACTGTACTCTTCTGGCTACCTTGCTAGAAGCGGATATAAGTAGCCCACGTCCCTGAGTGTACCGTGTGGTGCTCACCCGTATGGCCGGTGACTCGGGGCCTTCTAATGGCTTCCGCTCCACGATGGCGGTGCTGGTCCCACGCGTGTGACCGTGCCTTCGGGTTTCTGGGCCTGAGGACCTGAAATCCCCTGCCGGTCGGCTTCTGCTGCTGGGTAAGAGTTAGTCCCCACAGCCTCGGACGCCGGGTCCGGTAAGAAAGCTTCTCAGTCAGGGCGAGCTCTGCAGCTGCCAGCCCCTGACTCGTAGTAGTATTGCTTCTGCTGTTTCTTGTCTCTACTCTCCTTGACTGACTAACCCTGCCTCAGCCCAGGGTTTATACAGGGGAAGTTCTTCCCCTCCCAAGACTGGGCAGGAGGTGTGGCATGCACAGGATCCCTGACCAAAGGACCTCCCACCTGCTCTCAGATGTAATATCTCTATCACTGTGGCAACCAGACCCCTGGGGTGTCACAAAAGCACATTCAGATCTTTCACACAGTGGACCGAAACCCGAAAACGATGTAAGTGTCCATATTTCCAGTACAGGGCACCTTTGTCAATGACAAACCTTAAATATACAAATATATTGGGACAGGATTCATGCTCCACGGACATGTGGTTTGAAATCATGAAAGGAAACAAAATGCATTATAAGGTTGGCTCTTAAAAAAAGATAACAGTTTCTGAATATTCCCGGAGGCTGCAGACACGCACTTAAGGCGTAGAGCCAATAAACGATGAACGAGCGCTCATAGGAATCATTCCAACATACGATTATTGGCCCATCTAACCAGGACCACAATCGGCAGACAAACTAGGAAAGCACCGTTTCATTGGGTGCGATACATTTTATGCATTCATTAAAATTCTTAACGGCAGCACATTACTCAGTGTAAACAGGAGACGTGCTGCTGATAACATGATACCAGATTATTAGCGATCATTGTGTCCCCGTCATTGTTTCGTCAACCTGTGTATGCACTTTTCCAATTGTCAGTCGTTCAATTGCCTGGATCAGACCGACTATATAGGACATTAGTATCTGGTCTCCGCTGCACAAACTACCACTGATACATGTGAACAAAGTCGATATGTTTTTTTTTCCCCCAGTATATCCCTCCCAGCTTACATCACTCCCTATAAATAAATAGAAGCACTAATATAATAGCAAGTGGTTAATAAGACCTCTAAGCAGTCAGGAACACTGTTTCATCTGAATCGGGATCCTTCCCACTGTCCTCGCTGGGTAACGAGTCTCCACCACTCGGAGACCGGCAGCTCAAGTCCTCCACCCCAGATTCCTGGTCACAGTTAGCCGACAGGTCGGGGTCCGAGCTCTTCAAATGGTCCTGGGTTAGGATCAGGGCCGAGTCCTCCTCACCTTGGGATGGACTACGAGAGGGAAACAGCTTCAGGTTGGTGCTGTAATCTTGGGGCGTATTAGCCGGAGAGTGTTTGGTGATGCATATCTGGAAGTTGTGGATTTTTGGCTGGTCATTGAGATTCTTGTAGGTTTCATTTGACTCTCGAGTTTCCAGTTTTGTTAATCTCTAAAGGAAAAATTGTTAGACAAGAGCAAAAGTTAATTTGGGTTAGGGCATGTTAATGTAACCTCTACATGCAAGTCGATCAGCAGTGGTTTAATGGTCTGTTTAGTAAGGCCGGCCGCACTTATGTTATCGTCAGCACATTTCTCGTTTACACAGGACAATGTGCTGCTAATGATAATTTTTAAACTTGCTCAAAAATTATCACATCAATGAATGTTTTGCCCCTCCATTGGATGTTTGATGGCCTGTTTAGGCAGCCAACAGTTGGGAATGAGGGAACGCTCCCTAACCCAATTATTGGCCTGCCTAAATGAACCTTTACTTGAAAACTTTATACCAATGAACAAACTTCTCTGGTGCCATAAGAAAGTCATAACGCCACAGTGCTCAGGCATTACTGACATTGAAAAGACACAAGGTAGAGACCCTGGTTACAGTGATGTGTCACTTAATGGTCTGATTGCTGTAGTTTTTATAAAATCACTATTTTATCAGCAAGCAGATTATCATTGGGGACTAGTAAACCTGCTGCCAGGTAGTCCTACATATTCATAAGCTCTGTACAACCCCGCCCCCATCACTGATTGGCAGCTTTCTGCAAATGTAGTATACACAAAGTGGCCAATCAGTGGTGTGGGCGGGGTTATACAGAGCTCAGCAGTCAGAGAACTGCCAATCAGTGATGTGGGCGGGGTCTGCTGCAGATAACACAGTAATTTTATCAAAATGACAGCAGGTAGCCCAGTAAGTGACAGATTGTTGGAATCAGGGCCTCTGCCCCTATATTGCGCTGCACTCAGATGGGTAGCAAAAACCTGGTAACAGATTCCCTTTAATGGTGCTCTCTTCCAGTTATTGTGTTGGAGAACACCAAAGACGTAGGGCATCGGCTAAAAATGATTGCCTCTTTTTTATCTTGTGCAGGGTTTCTATATATAATCATTTAAAATTGTTTCTCAGTCACCATTAAAAGCTGAATTGGTTTACACTGAAACCTAAGCGGAGGTATAAACATCAAAAACATATAGGCCAGGAAGCTGGATTTTCAGTATTTCTACCACACCTTCTCCATGAACTCCATTTCCTCCTCCAGCTGCTGCGTCTCTTCTTTTACTGCCTGTAGAAAATCAGTGACTGACTGGCGAGGGTGCATTCCTTTCTCAAATCGGTTATAGAGGCCCCTCCAAAACCTTCCATGGTGAAAAATAAGTTTGAAGAGTTAGTATATGCACAAGTACAGAATATTATCATCGAGCAATTCTCATGATATATGTTCTTAAGACGTGCTAGCTCATGGTACACACATGAAGGGCTAGCTCACAATGCTGTATATTCTCCCATGCCAGAGAATTGGGCCGATTATGCTAATGACACTCTGCTTTAACTCTGAGTGTGATCCAATTTTCTCGCATGGAAGAATTGCAGCACAGGTGTGGAGAAGATGGAGGACTTAATTTTTCCATCTTCTCCATTGTCTCTGTGCACGTACATCAGACTGCACTCAGATAACATAGTATATTATTGGACCGAGTGCTATCCGATAAAACATCACATAGCACTAGCACTCGGCCGTGTTACGTGGCAATGTGAGCGAGTCCTAATGAGTCCCTCAGTGGCTGATCTATGGCTGGTGACTTCAGATCAGTGAAAATATGTGGTGGCAAGTTGGGCCTCATTACTCGGACAGCACACTGACACATCCTATCCTTACACTATTCACATGTCCGTTCTGTTATTTTGCTAACTGATGGTCTGTATATAAACAGAGACATCCCCTACATTGACCTTATTTGAGGACATCCAAGTTGCATCCTACTGCTATTCTTCATTTTCACTGACTGGGTACTTGAAGAAGCTTGGGAAACCTCTGTCACGTTGTTTTTGCATATGGCAAAACCATTGATAAAAACGGACATGTGGACTAAATATGCCCGAAAATTGGATCTAACACACTTGCAAAATTGGTCTGTTTTGTACAGGCAAAAAAAAAAAAAAACAGCTTTTGCCTGGATTCACACGTGTGTTTTGCGGTCTGAATATGCTTCAATGCAAAGACTGGCTTCAGGTCTCCTGACCCAAACTCGACTTTATATTATGCGTTTATATAGAAAGTTCCCCCAAAGATCAATACTTTATCGCTGCTAAATATGTGCAAAACGAATCACCGTGTCACAAGCTGTCATAGATGTCAGTAAATCTGTCTAAAGTGAATTGATTTGTGGCAGGCAGAAGATAGAACTGACGAGTGAGCTCTGACGCAACCCCTAAATGTAGACCATGGTTACAAGAGGGAAGAGTGTTGGGCCTTGGATTTCACCACTGAAGGACACATTGGGCTCATGATACGTCACCCCGCTTCTTTCACCTGTAAAGTTAGGGTTGATGTTTCTATATATGAATGATAAGTATATGGTGTGTTAGAGTTCTGCTGCTTTATTCAGTGCAGAGGAGGAATCAGAATAACCTCTTACCTGAAGTGGCATGGAGTGGTGTGTGGTCTCAGAGTTCCTTGGGTCTGACTGTGATCTGCTCTGTACAGAGGGTTCATGTAATCCAACCGCTGCTTCCACAGGTAAGACCAGAGGGAGTAGGTCCTCTCCTGAATTCTGGAAGATGATGATTGCATCACTGATATATTGAGATTATGAGAGCTGCAAGTATACCCGTCACCACTGCAACCTGCACTAACACTAAGGGCTCATTCAGACGTACATTTTTTGTGTACGAGTCCTATTTGTGTTATTTCCAGATAGCACTTGTACCTAGAAGAGTGAATGGGGCCATTCACATATCTGTGATTGTTTGAGAGACGGAAAATCGTGGCAAAATGTACGATAGTTATTTGAGTGTCAGGTCAAAATTAACAATGCACATCCATGGGTCAGTGAAAAAAAAAATCGGCCAACAATTAATTGCCATCTGAGCGCTGTCCAGTTTTCCAGGTCTGTTTGATGGAAAAAGATGAAGAAACTGAAGCTCAGGCCAAACTCTAATGATAAAAACTGACACTGACCAAACTGGTGAAACTGTGCCTGATTCTCTTATATGAATGAGCCACAAGTTCTATAGCTTTCAGTGTTTCTTTGCATAGTAGCTGTGTAGCTTCATAGTCAAAATTGGAAAATCCGGTTCCAAAAAGTAGATGGAAAGATGCACTGAACTGCTTGGCCCCACCACGGTGCACCGAGCGCCTGTACTTGATTTGAACAGTCCTTCTGTACTGACAGTCCCTTTACAGCAGTGTTCCCCAACTCCAGTCCTCAGGACCCACCAACAGTTCATGTTTTCAGGATTTCCTTAGTATTGCACAGGTGATGGAATTATTGCCTGTGCAGGTGATGCAATTATCAGCTGTGCAATACTAAGGAAATCCTGAAAACATGGCCTGTTGGTGGGTCCTGAAGACTGGAGTTGAGAACCACTGCTGTAAAGGGTTAGGAGATAAATTTCTGAATGCTGGAGGTCCGACCGATGGGACTTTTAGCGATGCTGAGAATGGGGCTCTTCAGTGATCAGCAGAAGGCCTCATTCACATGTACAGGTTTAAACAGGTATGTGAAAAAATGGTATCAGTGTGTCCATTTTTACCATCATTGTGTTATCAGTGTTCTTCTCGTATGGATAAATATGTTATAAAGTTTCTCCTATGCTTTGTAATGTTAAAGAAGTTGTCCAGTACTTTATATTACCCCCCCCCCCCCCCCAATGTATCCCCCCGGGGCCCCTAAGACTTTTTGTAATTAGCTTGCGTTGCTGATAATGCCTGCGAGCTTCGCTATCGGTGGCCGCTCACAGGCATCACGTGACCCCACGCTGATGTCACGGCAAGTGAGGCGTGACTCAGCGCTGGGGTCCCTACGGTGGCTGCTGGGTTGAGGGCGGGGTTACACCTCCTCCCCACGCGTCACACCCGGCATCCACCGCGCTTTCCCAATGAATGGGGAGAGGCAGAGCGTGCGGTGGATGCCGGGTGTGATGTGGGGGGGGGGGGGGGGTAACCCCGCCCACAGTCTGGCATCCACCTGGAACGCAGAAGACAGAGACCCCCGGCTGCTGCCAGCGACATCGGCGGATGTCAAAGCCGGCTGCAGCCGGGGGTCACTTGATGCCTGTGAGCGGCCAGTGATAGCGCCACTCACAGGCATTATCTGCAACGGAAGGTAATTACAAAAATCCTTAGGGGCCCCGGGGAGACACATTGGGGGGGGGGGGTAATATTAAGTACTGGACAACCCCTTTAATCTCGGACAGCACCATGATGCCATCCGTGGGCTGTCTATGTTCTTCATGGACCCATAGACTTGTATAGGTCTTTTTCATCTGTGATATTGGAAGAAAAAACAGACATGTCTCTGTGAGTTTTGCACAGACACATAGTCCATGAAAATACACAGGCATGTGAATAGCATTAGCATTAACACGTACATGTGGATACGGATGTCTGAATGAGGCCTCAATGAGAGCTTGATATTTTAAGAATATCTCTTTAAAGCCATGATCCTCTAGTTACAAGGATGTATCTCATGTCCTTGGCTACTGACGTGCAGGTTAGGAAATTTTGTGACTGGGAAAGAAGATCTACAAGATTTCAACATTACTCAGGACAGAGAATATCTTCAAGAAGTATCTTCTAGTGCAGGGTTCCCCAACTCCAGTCCTCAAGGCCCACCAACAGGTCATGTTTTCAGGATTTCCTTAGCATTGCACAGGTGATGGAATTATTGCCTGTGCAGGTGATGGAATTATCACCTGTGTAATACTAAGGAAATCCTGAAAACATGACCTGTTGGTGGGCCTTGAGGACTGGAGTTGGGGAACCCTGTTCTAGTGGACCATTGGTTACATCAGGAACTGTGCAATTCTTAAATCCATGTACCCATCTTATTTTATTATTGGCATTTTGATTTCACCATTCTTATGTTTCTCTGTACAGTGGCACTGCCAGCGATGCCAGCGACCCAGATGGGCAGGAAAAAACTGAAATGGTTTAGGTTCACATACCCATTCAGTCTCCGGATATGTGGGAGTCCCTAAGGTCTGACACCCCCACCAATCCTGAAGTGATGGCATATCTTACCAATATGCCATCACTTTATACATTTTCTCCTGCACAGTTATTGAAATATTTTGCCAAGGTTCAACCTTCACAGTTTATAAGTGATTGCTGTTATCCAGACTGTGGGGCACTGTGTGATCAGATCAGCATCAGGGACACGTCAACCATCCATATTCTATTATTGTTACAAGCCTATAGTGACCATACACAGAGCACATATTCTCTCACATCAGTTCCTTCCTCTCCTTCTCGCAGTTGCACAGAAAGTTTCCATACTGACAGGAGTATATATGGTGTTGTATGTGGACCAAGAATCTCTCATTAAATTCAAACGCACAGGGAAACTGCTCCATGAGCTGCCAGACACATTCCAGGAACTGGTCTATCACTGGGGACACCTCCTTGGGATCCCCATCTAAATTTCCATACCTTAAAAAAAAAAATATGCAATTGGGGTATATGCATGCAACATCTTTTTCAGGTGGACTGCGCTCCCAAAACCGCCTGAGACTGGGAATGGCACAGCAAAACTACAGTAAGTATATTATATTAGAATGTATGGTGTTTTTTTTTGTCTCTTTTGCTGAGAGGAGGAGAGCTGATGGAAGATTTGGAAAGTGACACAGCTAAACTCAGCTGTGCTGACCCTAGCCCCACACTGACTGCTGGGCCCATATCTGAAATGTGTTGATTGATGGGATTTGAATACAGTTGATATTCTAATCATGCAGGAGGTTAGACCAGGAGATCCGGGCTTTCATTATAACCCACACACTGAGAAACCTGCTGTAAGATATGGTGTGGACGTGTTCTTTTTCTAGCATCTTGCTGCCTGTTTATAATTGGACAGCATCGCACAAGGAGAAGTACATGCCCCACAGTGAAAGCTCTCTGATAACACCCACTTGGATGTAACAAAAATTAACTCATTAGGTGACAAATACTTTGATTGTTAATATCCCTGCAACAGAGATGCAAAATAAAAAAAGAACTAACAATTTTTTTTTCTGCTCTGAAGCTACAACGTGTTTTCAGTTCAACATGAAAAATTTGGTGAAAGGCCCTCTGTAAATAAGTGACTCTGTTTGACTTTTCCAACATATGTGCAGTGACCAGGGTTACCTGTGATTAAATTTGTGTCCAAATGAAATCCAGTCTTTTTCAATTAACACCTAATAGTAATTGGGAAAAATAAAAGTTACACTATGCAAAAAATATCAACTCCGTAAATCTCCACCAGTACATAGAGTATATGAAATAAAACCTCTTACCATAAATCCTCTGATGGTTCGGTAATAGGGGTCAAGTAACAGACTGGATACAGAGCAGACCTGAGCGGTGCGGTCCCATCTATCAGAACAATGAACGAGCACGCTGGCGCCCTCTTCTGACACGGCCTAAATGTGCAAATTAAATGTAAAATATTACACATTTATATAATTACAAATCTCGTTTATTCTCAGCACTAAAAGGATCATTTTTGTACAGTCCGTGCCTAGAATAGTACAAATCAGACAAGCAGCAGTAGAATATGAACAGATACAACACATCTTACCTTTGCAATGAAGATACCAGCATCTAGGATTGTTTTCACGTGTTTTAACCAGCCAGAGGATTCAAGACCCCAAAGAAATTCACCCATATATATATATACAGTCATGGCCAAAAGTATTGAGAATGACACCAAAATTATATTTTCACATGATCTGCTGGCCTCTGGTTTTTATTAGTGTTTGTCTGATGTTTATATCACATACAGAAATATAATTGCAATCATATTATGAGTACCAATAGGTTATATTGACAGTTAGAATGAGTTAATGCAGCAAGTCAATATTTGCAGTATTGCCCCTTCTTCTTCAAGACCTCTGTAATTCTCCCTGGCATGCTCTCAATCAACTTTTGGACCAAATCCTGACTGATAGCAGTCCATTCTTGCATAATCAATGCTTGCATTTTGCCAGAATTTGTTGGTTTTTGTTTGTCCACCCGTCTCTTGATGATTGACCACAAGTTCTCAATGGGATTAAGATCTGGGGAGTTTCCAGGCCATGGACCCAAAATCTCTATGTTTTGTTCCATGAGCCATTTAGTTATCACCTTTGCTTTATGGCAAGGTGCTCCATCATGCTGGAAAAGGCATTGTTGGGCGCCAAACTGCTCTTGGACGGTTGGGAGAAGTTGCTCTTGGAGGACATTCTGGTACCATTCTTTATTCATGGCTGTGTTTTTAGGCAAGACTGTGAGTGAGCCGATTCCCTTGGCTGAGAAGCAACCCCACACATGAATGGTTTCAGGATGCTTTACAGTTGGCATGAGACAAGACTGGTGGTAGCGCTCACCTCTTCTTCTCCGAATAAGCTGTTTTCCAGATGTCCCAAACAATCGAAAAGGGGATTCATCAGAGAAAATGACTTTGCCCCAGTCCTCAGCAGTCCACTCCCTGTATCTTTTGCAGAATATCAGTCGGTCCCTGATGTTTTTTCTGGAGAGAAGTGGCTTCTTTGCTGCCCTCCTTGAATCCAGCCCTTGCTCAAAGAGTCTCCGCCTCACAGTGCATGCAGAAGCACTCACACCAGCCTGCTGCCATTCCTGAGCAAGCTCGGCACTGCTGGTAGTCCGATCCCGCAGCTGAAACAGTTTTAAGATAGGGTCCTGGCGCTTGCTGGTCTTTCTTGGGCGCCCTGGAGCCTTTTTGACAACAATGGAAGCTCTCTCCTTGAAGTTCTTGATGATGCGATAGATTGTTGACCGAGGTGCAATCTTTGTAGCTGCGATACTCTTCCCTGTTAGGCCATTTTTGTGCAGTGCAATGATGGCTGCACGTGTTTCTTTAGAGATAACCATGGTTAACTGAAGAGAAACAATGATACCAAGAACCAGCCTCCTTTAAAAGTGTCCAGTGATGTCATTCTTACTTAATCATGACTGATTGATCGCCAGCCCTGTCCTCATCAACACCCACACCTGTGTTAATGGATCAATCACTAAAACGATGTTAGCTGCTCCTTTTAAGGCAGGACTGCAATGATGTTGAAATGTGTTTTGGGGGTTAAAGTTCATTTTCTGGGCAAATATTGACTTTGCAAGTACAGTAATTGCTGTTAAGCTGATCACTCTTTGACATTCAGGAGTATATGCAAATTGCCATGACAAAAAATGAAGCAGTAAACTTTGGAAAAATTACTATTTGTCTCATTCTCAATACTTTTGGTCATGACTGTGTATATATATATATATATATATATATATATATATATATATATATATATATATATATATATATATGTATATATAGGGTTGTGTAGGATACTCCAAGTGAGGATATGACTTAAAAATTGTACAATGAAAATGTAAAATTCTGTATTATTTATTATATTGGGGTTGGTCACTTTATATAAAAAAAATTCCAAAATGGTGATAAAATGTAATGTTTGGCACATACAACTATAGATTACTTCCCCGGAGTTTGCCTTCTTCCTAAGGTGCGCCTGGAGGCCATGTTTCTCCCCAGGTAAGTTATACACCTCTACCCATCTACGTGATGTACAAGAAAACATGATTCATCAGACCAGAACCCTTTCTTCTATTACTCTATGGTTCAGTTCTGATGCCCATATACCCTTGTAGGTGCATTTGGCTGTAACCGGGTCAGCATGACAATGACCAGTGTGCATCTCCATATGTAATAAGCTGCAATACTTTATCCTGACATCTTTTCTTCATAGCCAAAAGTTAATTTTTCAGCAATATGTGCCACAGTATTTCTTCTGCAGCACCGGACCAGCTGGGGCTACTGTACCTTTCGTTCCACACAAGTATCAATGAGCCTTGGGCGCCCATGACTCCGCCACCTGCTCACCGGATGTTCTACCCTGGTAGGCACTAACTATTGTATGCCAGGCACACCCCACAACACCTGCTGTTTTTGAGATCTTCTGACAACCCTCATGGGGACACCTCTGACAAGGAGAATATTGAGATCTCTAGACATCATGATTTGTCCATTGAAAATGGAGCTGTTTAGGGAATAGAGCGCACAGAACATAGGGAAAAAAAACAGTGGAGGGAGAAAGAAATAATTTGAGGTGCTCACCTGGAGGGATTGTGAGAGTCACAGCTCCTAAACCAGGAGTAATAGAACGCTAGCTGCCATCTATAAGAAATATCTTTTATGTATTCTTTTACCCTATGCACAAAATAAGCATTCATGGAAAACTATAAATTGGCAGCAGCGTGTGCAATGTCCTCAAGGGCCAACATACATACGCTGAAAGTAGATTTGCAAATAACATTTTTCGCTGTTGCCCGTTCCTGTGGCACCATTAATGTACTAGGCCTTAATGAGTTTGGTGACATAACGTCTTGTGATCGCTATTTTAACTCTCTAAGAACCAGGGAGTTTTTTATTTAAGCGCTTTTTGTGTTTATGGAGCTGACGTTTTTATTGATACCAATTTGGAGTACATACAACGTTTTGCTAGCTTTGTATTGTATTTTTTTTTGTTAAGTGAGGTGACAAAGAACCCACAATTTTGGCATTTTGATTTTTTTTTTCTGCAATGTTTACCGTAAAGGTTAATTACCATAATTCCATACTTTGATACATCTGACTTTTACGGATGTGGCGATACCAAATGTTTTTTTTTTCCGTTTCTTTGTTTTTAATAGGGAAAACGTGGGATAGTTAAAAATTATCTATTTTTTATATTTTGACTTTTTATTTTTTTTACATTTTTTTTGTACCCATTAGTGGACTTAAACATGTGATCCTTGGATTGCTTATATATACTGTAATACCACAGTATTGCGGTATTTACTGGAAATCATGGTTTCCTATGGCACTCAGTCTGCTGTAAAAAGTACTAAGATGGGCCTTAAAGGTAAAGGCATTTTGCCCATAGCGGTAGACCACGTGGCCACTATGGCACTCATTAGCTGGGAAAGCCTGATGCTACAGGGCTTTCTTCTTCCGCATATCATTCTTTGAAAGATGGCCTTTGTTCCCCATCATTCAGCCTGTACGTCTGTGCTCGAAGTCTCAGCACTGCAGGTGCAATGACGTCACTAGATCGGGCCCTCTGTGTGGAGTTTTTTTTTATTTTGGCAACAAGAAAAGCGTATACTGTGGGATCCATCATACATGATGTGGGGCGGCCATCATACTGTGTGAGCGAACTGTTGGGGGCCATCATACTGTGTGAGAGAACTGTTGGGGGCCATCATACTGTGTGAGCGAACTGTGGAAGACATCATACTGTGTGTGTATATGTGTGGGGGGCTGTAAGAGCACCATACTGTGTGTGTGTGTGGGGGGAGTAGTGTAGGTGCATTATACTGGTGGGGTTTGCCATGGGGTCATCATGTTGTCCATGTAAGGACTACTGTGGGAGAAAATTATGACAGGAGATTCACTCCGAGGTATCGCACCGTGTGTGGAGGGCAGCATACTCTGTGGGGTTTATTAAAATGGTATCAGTGTGTGCAAACAAGAGGAATCAGTATCAGGGGCATTATTTCTGTGTCCAAGCCACAAAACATGTCCTCTCCCTGTATTTAAAAGTTGGAAAGTAGGCCCTTGTGTGACTGCATCAATATGTTTTAACCCTGCCTAGTCCATCAATATAGACTCTTGGTATGGGGCCCCATGATTTCTATGAACGCCTCTGCTTAAGCTGGCCCCCGGCTGCTGTGGTAACTAGAGATGAGCGTTGTTCTACTCGAACTGTTCGCCAATCTCAAATTCGAGCTGTTTTGGGCGGTGTTCGAGCCGTTCGGCGAACACGAACAATTTGAGAAAAATTCGGCTGTTCGAGGTTATGTTCGATAACTGTTCGTGCACCAAACTCATAACTGGATATTTTCTCAGTAATGATGAAAATTAATGTTAATACGCAGTTTGAGTGTACAGCGGGGTGGGGGGAGGGGCAGGGGATGGATCTCTGCAGGAACAATGAAGATCTCCATTTTTTTTTCTCTTTCCCGCATTTGCAGTGGGGAGGTGCAATCTGTCAGCCTATCAGCAGCGCACACACGGAGCGAAGTGCTTTTTTTCACACAAGCAAGGGCATGTGTCATTGGCAGTGTATGTCACATGTCCTTGCCCTATAAGACCAAGCCATTTTCCCCGTCGCCACCATTTTCTCACTGCTGCAGCTGCGTGTTAGACGGCACCGCTGTTGCTGTGTGCGCTATACCTTGTTAATTTCAAGCCAATTTTCGCACAAATATACAGATAGCTTGGGAGTAGGGAATAGTTGTGATTGCAGTCCTTTTAAGGACTAGGTTACAGCATTTCCTACGACTTTTATCAGGCAGGTCTGTGCTCTTAAATAGATAGGTTGAGGGAGTAAAGACTAATTGTAATTGGAGTCCTTTTCAGGACTAGGTTACATGAGTTCCTATCAGTTTTTGCCAGGCAGGTCTGTGCCAGTTCTGTGCAAGTTTTTTTCACAGCATTTGGCTGAATCTAGCAAAGCTAATCCTTTTTGGCCTATTGCAGAGTGTGTTAGTCAGTGGAGTAGCCTATCTGTGTTGCAAGATATAACACCTGTGTATAGAATACCAATTTTTTTACTGCACCTAGTGAAGTAAAATCTTTTGGGCATAGCATCATTCTATTAGTCCATCTATACTGACCTCCATCAGGTTGCAAACTGAATATAATTTTTTTCTGCATCTAGCTCTGAAAAAATATGTGGCCTTCTAGCAGTGTGTGGGACTTGGTCTATTAGTCCATCTATACTGACCTCCATCAGGTTGCAAATTAAAAATAATTTTTTTCTTCATTTAGCTCTGAAAAAATATTTGGGCTTCTAGCAGTGTGTGGGACTTGTTCTATTAGTCCTTCTATACTGACCTCCAGCAGGTTGCAAATTGAATATAATTTTTTTCTGCATCTAGCTCTGAAAAAATAGTTGGGCTTCTAGCGGTGTGTGGGACTTGGTCTATTAGTCCATCTATACTGACCTCCATCAGGTTGCAAATTAAAAATAATTTTTTTCTGCATCTAGCTCTGAAAAAATATTTGGACTTCTAGCGGTGTGTGGGACTTGGTCTATTAGTCCATCTATACTGACCTCCATCAGGTTGCAAATTAAAAATAATTTTTTTCTGCATCTAGCTCTGAAAAAATATTTGGGCTTCTAGCAGTGTGTGGGACTTGGTCTATTAGTCCATCTATACTGACCTCCATCAGGTTGCAAATTAAAAATAATTTTTTTCTTCATTTAGCTCTGAAAAAATATTTGGGCTTCTAGCAGTGTGTGGGACTTGGTCTATTAGTCCATCTATACTGACCTCCATCAGGTTGCAAATTAAAAATAATTTTTTTCTTCATTTAGCTCTGAAAAAATATTTGGGCTTCTAGCAGTGTGTGGGACTTGTTCTATTAGTCCTTCTATACTGACCTCCAGCAGGTTGCAAATTGAATATAATTTTTTTCTGCATCTAGCTCTGAAAAAATAGTTGGGCTTCTAGCGGTGTGTGGGACTTGGTCTATTAGTCCATCTATACTGATCTCCATCAGGTTGCAAATTAAAAATAATTTTTTTCTGCATCTAGCTCTGAAAAAATATTTGGGCTTCTAGCAGTGTGTGGGACTTGGTCTATTAGTCCATCTATACTGACCTCCATCAGGTTGCAAATTAAAAATAATTTTTATCTGCATCTACAGTACCTCTGAAAAAATATTTGGGCTTCTAGCAGTGTGTGGGACTATTTGTATTAGTCCATCTATACTGACCTCCATCAGGTTGCAAATTCAAAATAATTTTTTTCTGCATCTAACCCAGCCAATAGTTTTGGCCTAATACCACAGTTTGGCCACTCAGCTCTGCTCGGTTACCATCCATTGTTTTTTTGTGCAAACAACTCCAGAGTTGTGAATTAGTTAACCACCAAAATGAGTGGAAAAAGGCCTGCTGCTGGTGGAAAGGGGAATAGGCGTGTTGGGAAGGGGAAAAAAGGTTGTGTCCGTGGGGTAGGTGTTAAAGCAACAGTAACATCTGCAGAAGAAAGACCATCTTCCAGCCAAACTAAAATGTCTACTTCTTTTAGCGGACAATGTGATAAGATCCCTTTCTTACGGCCACGCCAATCGCTACAAATTCCAGATGAGGCACAAAAACAGCAGGTGCTTCAACGGATATCAAGTGCTCCTTTAAGTGGGCTCTCCTCCACATCAACTTCAACATCACAAATACTCCAGTCCTCAAATGTGTCACCCAAATCGCACTTGCTTCCTCACAGCTCCCAAATCTCCAGCTGCCCGTCTGAGTATGAGGTAGAACAGATGGTTGAGTCTGCAGAGCTGTTTACTCATACTATAGCCTGGGAATCAGAGGTCGACTCCAGCGCTTCTGTGAATCCAGACGAGGAAATGATCTGCACTGATGCCCAGAATCTTTATGAGTCGGATCCAGGACCAGACGCAGAAGGTTCTGACCATAATGTAGACCCTCATTCCCAAACTGTAACTCCTGTTGGTGGAGACAATGAGGAAGACGATGATAAGACTCAAATACCTGATTGGAGCGACAACTTTAGTTTTTTGTCAGGGCAGGAACAGGTTGGCTCTGAGGACGACGGGTGTGATAACGCACAGGGTGATGATGATGAGGTCGGAGATCCCACTTACTGTCAACCCACAGTCAGCCAAGAGATGAGGTCAGCAGAGGAGGTGGAGGAAGATGCTAGTGACGACGAGGTCAGGTTGCGCCTTCCTGGACAGAGACGTAGTACTGGAAGCACGTCAACAACTGCATCCTCAAACACAACTCTGCCTCTCACCACAAGTCGTGGTGGCTCTTCAGGTAGCATGGGTGCTAAGCCTTGCATAGCCTGGGCATTTTTTCAGATCGATAAAGATGACCCAACTCGTGTTATCTGTAACATTTGTCAGCAAAAGCTAAGTAGAGGCCAAAAAATACATAGTTTGAGTACTTCATGCATGAACCGGCACATGGACATGAAGCATAAGTTGCAGTGGGAAGCTCAGTGTGCTACAATGCGGCCTAGCCGGCCGGGCCAATCACCGTCTGCCATATCTTGTGCATCCGCGGCCTCTTCATCCTCTGTGACTGGGGGGACAGCAGTCACACCTGTTTTGGGGCGCAGACCTGCCACCTCTTTACCCGCAACAGCCAGCGTGATTGGCAGGTCATCATTTTCTTTGGAGGTGGTAACACCAGCTGGTGTTGAGCGCTGTCCGACATCGATAGCACCACCTTTGGATCAAGGCAACCTAACATGTCCGCCTGCATCTTCCTCACAGACCGGCAGTTTGCCGGGGACACCCTTATCAACCCCGTCTAAGCACAATAGCCAGCCCTCGGTCCCTCAGATGTGGACAAGTAAAAGACCATTTCCTCCTAGCCATGAGAAAGCTAAGAGGTTGAATTTCACCATCTGCAAGCTCTTGGCTACAGAAATGCTGCCTTTCCGCCTGGTGGACACAGAGGATTTTCGAGACCTTATGTCCGTCGCAGTGCCCCAGTACCAGATGCCCAGTCGGCACTACTTCTCAAAGAAAGGTGTGCCTGCGCTCCACCAGCATGTCGCACACAACATCACCGCTTCTTTGAGAAACTCTGTGTGTGACAGGGTGCATTTCACCACAGACACTTGGACGAGTAGGCATGGACAGGGGCGTTACATGTCGCTGACTGGGCACTGGGTAACTATGGTGACAGCAGGACAAGGGGCTGCTGTCCAAGTCTTGCCGTCCCCACGAGTTGTGCGTCAATCCTCTTTATGTCAAAGTTCCTCCACTGCTTCTGCCTCCTCAACCTCCTCTCGGTCTTCCACCTGCACCCAAAGCCTGTCTGGTCATGCCACAAGCTTTCTAACTGCGCAGAAGGGATCCTGCACACCTCCTTACTATGCTGGCAGTAGGGCTCAACGTCATCAGGCGGTTTTTACATTGAAATGTCTGGGAAATGTGAGTCACACAGCTGAGGAGTTGTGGTCAGCTCTGGAGAACCAATTTCATGAATGGTTGTCTCCACTGGACCTGAAACCAGGGAAGGCCGTGTGCGACAATGCTGCAAACCTGGGTGCGGCCCTTCGCCGGGGCAATGTCACACACGTGCCTTGTATGGCTCACGTGTTGAACCTGGTTGTCCAGCAATTTTTAGCCCACTATCCCAGACTAGATGGCCTTCTGCAGAGGGCACGGTCGCTGTGTGCTCACTTCCGCCATTCGCATCCCGCAGCTCAGCGACTTACATCTCTACAGAAGTCGTTGGGCCTGCCACTTCACCGGCTAAAATGCGATGTGCCTACCCGGTGGAATTCAACTCTGCACATGTTGCAGCGACTGTGGCAGCACCGACAAGCCCTGGTGCAATACGTTCTGACGTATAGCCTGGGCCAACGAGATTCAGAGGTGGGGCAAATCACGCTGGAGGAGTGGTCTCAGATCAGGGACCTATGCACCCTTCTGCACAGTTTTGAAATGGCGACGAAGATGTTTAGTGCTGACGATGCCATTATCAGCATGACTATTCCGGTGATTTACATGCTGGAGCAAATGTTAAACAGAATTCGGAGTCAGGTGGTGGCACAAGAGGAGGTGGAGGAAGTAGAGGAGGAGGAGTTGTATGCGGAAGGGCTAACATCTGCAAGGTCCAGACGGTCGGCAGCACCAAGGCGGCAGGCATGTGAGGGTGGGGGAGATGGTTTTACCAGGGCGCATGGTAGCAGCCAAACTAGTGAGGAAGGTGCAGGAGCCCAGGAAGAAGTGGAGGACGAACTGATGGAAGACTCATCAGATGAGGGAGACCTTGATCACATTTCTGTTGTGCGAGGTTGGGGGGAGAGGACAGAGGAAGGAAGCATGATTGTTACCTCGCCACCAACACAACAGGGACTTGGTGCTCCTGGATGCGCAACACACATGAGTGCCTTCTTGCTGCACTACCTGCAACATGACCCTCGAATTGTGAGAATTAGAAATAATCCTGACTACTGGGTTGCCACACTGTTAGATCCCCGGTACAAAAGTAAATTTGCAGAAATTATTCCTGCCATAGAAAGGGATGCACGCATGCAGGAGTATCAGCAGAGACTGTTGCAGAATCTTACATGTGCTTTTCCACAAAATACCAGTGGTGCACGTAGTGAATCTCACAGTTCCAACTTGCCAACCGTGGGACCGTCAAGTGTTCAGCACTCAAACCGTAACAGAACCACAGTATCTGCTGGTAACATCAATTTTGCGGAATCATTTCACGACTTTTTAAGCCCATCCTTTGCAAGGCCACAGGAGACAAGAAGTCTGACACATAGTCAACGCCTAGAGACGATGGTACAGGAGTATCTCCAAGTAAACATTGAAGCCACGACTGTGTCACTGGACCCTTGCTCTTTTTGGGCTTCCAATCTGGATAAATGGCCGGAGCTAGCCACTTACGCCTTGGAGATCTTGTCATGCCCCGCAGCCAGCGTTCTGTCTGAACGTGTGTTCAGCGCTGCTGGTGGTGTGCTGACAGATAAGCGCACGCGGCTCTCCACTGATAATGTAGACAGACTCACGTTCATAAAGATGAACAAATCATGGATCCGAAACGACTTTTCTACCCCTGTGTCATCCTGGGGAGAGTAAAAGCTTGATGATTGGTTAAAATCACCCTACCAACCGTTTTAAGCTTTCAAATTACTAATCATGTTTATCTGTATCTTGACTGGAAAATAATTTGGGCTTTGTAGCAGTGTGCAGCACTGATCCTATTAGGCCATCTATACTAAAGCTTCACCAGATTTAAAATTAAAAATAATTTTTAGCTGCATCTAGCCCGGAAAATAATTTTGGGGCTCCGAGATGCGCAAGGCACATAAGTGCCTTCTTGCTGCACTACCTGCAGCATGACCCTCATATTGTCAGAATTCGAAGTAATCATGACTACTGGGTTGCCACACTCTTAGATCTCCCAAACTTTTCGATCAACCTTTTCATTTTAATAAAGACCAAAAAAATGGTCATTTTTGAAATTATAAGCATTAGCAGGTTGTTAGAAACTGAAATCAAACAGTTTTCAACTCAAAACTTTATTCTAGGTGATGTTACATTTTCACATAGGACCCCTTGTTCGAAAGGAGCTTCTGAACTCTCTCGTCCATTGAATTTGTCAGGTTTTGGATGGTTTCTGCTTCAATTGTTTTGCATGAGGACAGAATACCCTCCCAGAGCTGTTGCTTAGATGTGAACTGCCTCCCGCCATCATAGACACTCCTTTTAATGATGCTCCAAAGGTTCTGAATGGGGTAGAGGTCAGGGGAGCATGGGGGTCACACCATAAGTTTGTCCCCTTTTATGCCCATATCAGCCAGAGATGCAGATGTTTTATGTGCAGCATGAGATGGTGCATTATCATGCAGAAAAATGATCTTGCTGTGAAATACACGGTTCTTCTTCTTGAACCATGGCAGGAAGTGCTGTTTGAGAAAATCCACATACATTATGGAGTTCATCTTTAGCGCCTTCAGGGATCCTAAAGGGGCCGACAATCTCTCTCCCCATGATTCCAGCCCAAAACATTACTCCACCTCCTCCTTGTTGGCGCTGTAGCCGTGTTTGCGTGGGGTGTCCATCAACCAGCCATCCTCCACTCCATCCATCTGGACCATCGAGCGCTGCACGGCACTCATCCGTGAACAAAACAGTTTTGAAATCAGTCTTCATGTAATGTTTGGCCCACTGGAGCCGTTTCTGCTTGTGTGAAGTGGATAGAGGAGGTCGACAGGATGGCGCATGCACAGCTGCAAACCTCTGAAGGACCCTGCATCTTGTTGTTCGGGGGACGTTGGAGGCACAAGCAGCTTCAAAAACTTGTCTGCTGCTATGACAAGGCTTTTTTGCCGCTGCTCTTTCAACCTGACGTAATTGCCTGTAGGAAAGAGTCCTCAATTTGCCCTTATCAGCACGCACACGTGTGTACTGTGAATCAGCTACATACTTCTTGATTGCCAAGACACTTCATCCTGATCATCGCACAATGTTGATTGTAGTCATGCCTTGACCTAAACACTCCACAATTTGTTGCTTCTCAGCAGCCGACACATCCTTTTTCTTTCCCATTTTGGCAGAAAATGTAGGCTGCTTAATAATGTGAGAGAGCCTTCTTAAGTAGTCTTGCCTTTCATTGGACACACCTGCCAAACTAATTAGCACAGGTGTCTGCAATTGCTTACAGTGATATAAAGAGCCCTGACACACATCACCATCAATGAGTTTAACTGACAAACAAACAAATTCTTCCCTTATCACTCCTAAACACTTTTTGTATAATAATTTGGAACGCAGTGTACATGTGCTTTTCCACAAAACACCAGTGGTTCACGTAGTGAATCTTACAGTTCTAACTTGCCAACCGTGGTCTGTATGGAGTTGTTCAATAAAGGGCCCAAAATTAAGATAACATAGATGGGAGAGGTCTCTATGAATAGGAATTCCTAAGTATTTGATACCCTGTGAGGGCCAGGCAAAGGGAAAGTTGGACTGGATGGAATCCTATATGGATTTGGGGAGGAAGACATCGAGGGCCTCAGACTTCGCTGCATTGATTTTAAAATTTGACCATGTAACAAAGTGATCTATTTCAGCCATAACAGCATGGATGGATATATGTGATTGAGTGATATATACTAGGACATCATCAGCAAATAGAGAGCACTTGTACTCGGTGCCTCCCACCTCAATCCACCTAATATTGGGGTTATGGCGAATTGATGAGAGCAGGTGCTCCGTCACTAGGATGTATAAGAGAGGGGACAGAGGACATCCCTGCCTTGTCCCATTGGTGATTGTGAAAGGTGATGAAAATATTCTGATGCACCCCCTGGGCCTTGGGACACCCGGAGCCGGACCCTTTTTGGTGGATTCTGGTGGTTGTAGTCTTCGTGGCGGCGACCCGGTTCCGTGGCTCAGGGTGGTCAAACCAGTGGCGGAACTATTTATGTGGTTTTGATGTTTAAATGTCCGACTACGCCACCCGTGGATTGCGGTCAGAGTGAACCGCCGCTGCAGGGCAGACCGCTGAGGCTGGTGTTGTGGGTGCAGCAGAGCGTAGCATAACTCCCCACGGGAGGAGTATAGCCTCAGGGCAGTGTATGCGGAGGATGGGGGTGATGGTGCAGGGCAACAGCAGTAACGACACGGAGTCAGTGATGCAGTCCAGGGCCTTTACTCACAGTTCTTATTATCCAGACCACGTCTGCAGGTAACGGCTGCCCACGTCGTACTGTGCTCACCAGGTGAGGGGCTCAGACAACTCCCAGATAACTTTGGAGCGCTTCACAGGACCCCCTTTGTGTGTCCTTTGTCTGGCCTTTCTTACCAACCCTTCTATCCGGCTGCCTCGGGCCTCCTCTTGGTAAACTTGGCGCCAGTTTCCCTGACCCTATGTGGTGCCTTCCTAGCGGGTGTAGCGAGGGGCTGCGCCACATAAAATGTCACAGCCTCTGGTTTCTAGCTGAGGGTCGTTTCCTGCCTCCACTAGTTTCGGGGACCGGTCTACCCCTTTGGCCTGACCCCTCCACGCAGGTGGATTCGGGCGTGCGGTGGCGACTCGCCCGTCCGCACCCCTGGGATCCCTTCATTCCTCGTTCCTGGAGCCTTCTCCACTCCTCTTCCTTCCTTCTCCCTCTTCCAGGCCTGGGCCTCTGTTACTAGGCCCGCCTCCGGAGCAGAGCTCATGCAGAGCCCCTGCTCCCTGCCACTTCTGCTCAGACTTCTCTGCACTGAACTAAGATGGTGCCCACCTTTTATACTCCCTTCTCAATGCACCCAGGAACTGCTTCCTCCCTGCTCCTGCACTACAGGGTTCCCCTTCCTCAGTGTTCCCTCCCCCCACTCCAGCCAGGGACAGGGACTGTCGTGCCCATCTCAGAGGCATATTGGTCGCCCTGCCCCACGGCAATGTGGTGTAATGCATGCAGGTGTCGGGTCCTGATCCACACTCCATCCTTACCTGAGAGTGAGATATCACACCTCTGGGTGAGGTGCAATACCTCTGTAGCAACCGAGCCCTCAGGGTGCTACAGTTCCATTTATCTTCAGCCTAGGTGACGTATTGTGATACAGGGCCGTGATTTTGGCTATAAAAGGGTCCCCTAGACCCCTACCCCAAGCTTTTTAAGAGAATCATATATGGCGTGCCAGGAGACTCTATGGAATGCTTTCTCAGCATCCACCGAGAGTATCTAATTACAAATTTTTAACTGCATCTAGCCCAGGAAATACTTTGTGCCTAGTAGCAGTGTCTGCTAGTCAGCGGATTATCCCGGCTGTTAAGCAAGCTACACCACCTGTAGTTTGGACACTTAATTTTTTCAAAGGAAATGCTTCGTGACCACGGGATACTCAGTGAAGAGCATCAGGAGGCACCCCAAGGCATAGGGGCTGGGACTGGCAGTAGGATGCCTTGCGGTGGACAGCCGAGCTCGATCCTTATAAAAGCTTTTTAACTGCAGCAGCTTTAGTGGACGCTACTGTAGCTGGAATTACGCGGCTGCTGGCATGAGACTTGCCCTCCAATAGATCCTTGTAAATGGATTTAAAGTGTATTCATTCAAATTAGAGAGACAATTTAAATTAAAAAGCTTAGAGCTGCCTCCACCACAGGGGGGCTCGCTCGACCCACCAGCGGACAGGCACCAGTATTGGGAGAGGGGGGCTGGCCGTCAGGGTTCACCGCGTCTCTGGCACAAACCCGGCGACACGGAGCTGGCACGGGCAGGAGCGGACTGAACGTGTCGGCTTCTCACTTTTTGGATTTTAGAAGGGCATGACATGCCTATATCTGTGTCTCCCCCTCCTTTTACTCCTCCACTTTTCTTTTCGCATGACTATATGTACTTGTCACTTTTCCATGTGTTAGTTGTGTCTTCTGAGCAGTTTGTCAGCTTTTGGACACCTTTGAAGGTGTTTTCTATGTGTTTCTATGTGTTTTTGTTTGCCTGCCATTGGTTTTAACGGTGTTCGACGAACAGTTCGGCGAACACACGGGTGTTCGACGAACCGAACCGAACTCGAACACTACGGGGGTGGCTCAACACTAGTCATGACGGATAAGTGCAGCTGGCTTTCCCATGAAAGTGTAACCCCCTGTAAAGATCTGAGGTTATGGGTTGTAAGTAATCACCTAGGCAGGCTAACGGTGCAACAATATTTTATTGATCACAGCCATGGTAATAAAGCAATTCCAGGTAAATGACCAAAATACAGTTCTCTCAGTCCTTAAATTCCCAATCTAGGTTCAGTAGTTCCACTGGCTTTGTATAACGCCATACTCACTGTCTCCCAACTTTTGGTTGGCCCACAGATTTCGTATCTCCAGCCAGTATAGTCAGTAGCCACAGTCCATGATCCTCTAGACGGCAGATACAACGATGAAAGCCCAGGTATCCAGTAGCAGCAGTAATTTTAAGAAAGTGTAAATCCAAACGACATAATCCATAATGGTAACATATTTATCCATACTGTGGTGACGGCTCCACTGTGTCCACAATCCACACCCCCTAACCTTCATCAAGATGAACAAGTCATAGATCTCCAATGACTTTTGCACCCCAATCGCAGACTGTGCAGGCTAGGCAATGGTGTAGTTTTTAGTGTGCTGCATTGATCTCGCATTATTGCAGCCTGTGACGCATTTGTCATGCCTTCTGTTGCTACTGCTGCTGATGTTACTAACAATTTTTTGAAATGTGGAGACTCCAAGTTGGGTCTCCATCTGCTGGGTTGACTGTAGTGGAAGGGGTGTCAGAGCCCCATTATACTATTTCTACTATGGTGAAATTGATGCCACTTTAGTGGTGTATGGCAATAATTTTTAGAAATGTGGAGACTTGTGGTTGGGTCTACTTCATGTGTGTTGCCTGTAGCAGGAGGGCTCTGAGCACCAGGCCTACACCTGTCACTCATCCATGTGTTACTGATCAATGTTTAAGCTAGAAATGCTGCTCCAAGCCCTGTCCTAAGCCCTGCCCCATGCATCCATGCTGTGCAATTATACTATTTGTATTCTGGGTCAACTGATGCCACTTTTCCTGTTCGGCGAGCATCGGGACATTCTCCGATCTGAACCGAACCTTGAAAGGTTTGCTCATCTCTAGTTAGAAGTAGGGTCAGGTAATAATCTAGTCAAAACCAGGTAACAGCTTAACTAAAAATTACTAATAACAGTTTCGTTAATTTGGCGCATACACAATGAACTATGTGACCCTGTGGATTTAGTGCAGCATCTCCACCAGCGCAATCCATTAGACCCTACTTTAGCGTCTGCTGTTAACATCACCGTCTTATATAATACATACAGTCATGGCCGAAAGAGTATTTTGGCAAGGTGCCAACAATTTTGTCTGGCCTATTTTTGGACTTTTTTTTTCTCTCTTTTTATTTTTGTGTTGTTCCAGTACCCACAACAGAAATAAGCGAGTGTATAACAAAACAGGAGATATACTTCATTTTCTGGAATATTTTCAAGGGCGCCAACACTTTCGACTATGATTGTATATAGAGAAATGTGAGACAATATTGAGATTAAAAATACAATTTATTAGAACGCAATTGAGAACACATAAAAATACAAAAAGTCATTTAAGAGGGATAAATGTAATCACAAAAAGACAATAGAATAGGGCATCTGGATGAGCCCCGGATAAATCCTAAGCATGCAGCCTTAAAGGGGTATTCTCACCTCCAAAATTCTACCCCAAAATATAGTAGGTGTAGTAGTAATAATAATAATAATAGCAAATACCTCCCATTAGAAATGTGGTATAGTTCTCCTGATTTTCTTTGTCACTTACCCCATGTGCAGGGCATTTCAGTAGCTTAGGTATCCATGGTTATGACTACTAGCAACTAACTGTCACTATAGGAGTGGTAGTAACCATGGATACCTAATCTACTGCAATGCCTTGAACATGGAGTAAGTGACATAGCGAATCAGAAGAACTATACTACATTTCTAATTGGAGATATTTGCTTATATTATTATTATTACACCTACTTCATATTGGGATAGTTTCTCAGAGATGTGAATACCCCATCTTACATGTTTTTATGGCATATATTTTTCTCTGTTGCTTTAGATTGTAATGTAATAAAGCTTATTTTTAATCCTCCCTTTATCACCTCAAACGTTTCTGCCTGAATGTATTATGTTTGTCGATTGTATATTAGGGGTTCAGTACCATGGGATTTGTGAACAGATGGCTCACCACTGTCTTAGGTCATAATTTCATTATACTTTGATTTGTATAGAATTATGTATAGAGAAATGTTATAAAATATAAGGCATTGATATTGAAAAATAATAAAATCAGTTTTATTCTTGGCAGATGACTGTGGAGTCAAACCAGATACCCATGAAGAGCGTGCCATTATTCCAGCTATACCTCCAGCCCTTCAGAGCAGAAATCAATCATCTGAGCCTTTTCAATCCGTCATCTCTTTGGATTCATCACAGACTGTTAAGCAAAATGAAAGCCAGAGAAGGGATGTCGAACATCAAATAATTCCCAGAGGGAAGAAACCATTATCCTGTTCAGAATGTGGGAAATGTTTTGAATATAAATCTAAATTGCTGACACATCAGAGAACTCACACAGGAGAAAAGCCGTTTTCATGTTCAGAATGTGGGAAATGTTTTATCCAGAGACAAGACCTTCTTAAACATCAAAGAATTCACACAGGGGAGAAGCCATATTCATGTCCAGAATGTGGTAAATGTTTTTACCAAACGTCAAATTTACATACACATTACAGAAGTCACACAGGGGAGAAGCCATATTCATGTCTAGAATGTGGGAAATGTTTCAACCAGAAATCATATTTCCTTTTGCATCAACGAATTCACACTGGGGCGAAGCCATATTCATGTTCAGAATGTGGGAAATGTTTTAACCGTAAGTCAAATTTACATACACATTACAGAAGTCACACAGGGGAGAAGCCATATTCATGTCTAGAATGTGGGAAATATTATTCCCGGGAATCATATCTTCTTCATCATCTAAAAACTCATGTAGCGATATAGTCATTTCCTTGTTTATTAAAATAATTTTGACAAATTTTACAAGAAAAAAAATCCAACAGTTACAGTCAACTTAAATTCACAGTTTTAGAAGAGAAAGAGAAACAATTTTCAGCACTAAATGATGATTAGGAAATAGAGATGAGCGAATTTTCCATTAGTCCGTGTCATGAAAACCACTAACGCTGCCACCAATCCTGGACCTAAGGACGTGGGTACAGCGGAAGCCTCTGGCCTACAACTTATTGCAAAGCAAACTTCACAGCACACTACATATGGACTGGGACACTGCTTGTTTGTGAGGTGCCAGGGCGTGGAGAAGCAGCAGCTTACCCACGGCTACTGCCTTAGGCACCATACACTGCCACCAGTCATGGTTTTACAACGCCAGCAAGTCGCCTTTACTTGGCAACACACTGGGACATATGCACATCCAGCTTTCCCAAGTTCCTGAGCAGTTCACTACTTTCACTCTGGCTACCTAGTAACACAACCAAGCTATTTTCTCTCTCAAGATTGTGGGTACGTTAAAGCAACGAAAAACAAACATATTAAATGTTAGATTTAATATCCAAAAGTAGTACAGTGCTTAAAAAGTTACAAATCGAGCAATTACAAAAAGTCATACATAAAAAAAACAGTCTAATAAAAAGAATGAATAAACCTTACATGACTGGACCATGAGATTTCTTTGCGGGGAAGATGCCACCGAAAAGGTTGTGGTACTGAACGACCATACGCATGTGGTTCTTCTTGACCTGATCTTGATAGATGGTAGAAGAGATGTTATAATGGATCTCATCAGACCCCTCACTTCCCCTTTCTGCTGAGGTAAGATGGAGACGGCTTATAATATTTGATTCTAATCCAGTTTTTGTCCTCATTTCTGATGTGGGTCATATTTTTTCCAAGGAACATTCCATAGAAGCAATATGGCCGTCATATTGCCAACACGGTACTCAGTAGTTTTACTGTTTTAATATAATTAAAACAGGGAGAGATTTGCTTGTTTATAGTTAGTATAGGTATTCCAGAACATATATACAGTATATATCCAACTGAACTAACAGTCCTTCTGAGGACTAATCCAGCTGCATATAATCAGTACTAGGCAGGAGTTAGGCAGGCAGGCAGTGTATGTGGCAGACTGCAGTGCATATAGCGCATGAGGGTCCATTGAACGTCCTGTCTGCTGCTTCTGTAAAAATTACAGATAGTTGTAGACATAACCCCAGATATCAGGGGCAAGGGCAATTTTTTTTTTATCTTAATCCTGGTTATTTGCTTAAAAAGCAATCCAGAGTACACCATTTTTCTGCTCCATTTGCTTGGTAACACTGCAGAATACAGCCAGATCTGTTTCATATTTCAGCAATAAAAATCCAGAAATTTGAACTGAACGTGGAAAATATTGGCCTCCTTTTCCATTAAGTTGCAGTGTGTCGGTCAAGCTATTCACACTAGAATTAGTAAATTACAGGCCTGCTATTTAAAACCGTGGTTCTCTGTCAGACATATCACCTATAACAGTGTTCCAAAATTAGCCATTTCTTCCATTTTCATTTTGTTGCAGTGTTTCAGTCAAGCTATTCCCAGTCGGTCTCTGTGTAGAATAATATTAGTAAATTACAGGCCTGCTATTTTGTCAGACATATCACATATAACTGCGTTCCAAAATCAGCCATTTCTCGTGAATGTGGAAAATATTGTCCTCCATTTAAAATGGGCAAGGTGTGTGGCAAGGGACGGGGAAGTGGACGTAATGGTGATGGTGCATTCAGAGGACGTGGCCGTGGGCAAGCTGAAATTGTGCCACAACAAACACCCACATCTTGTCGCTCGACCTTCCTGTCCCAATTACTAGGCGATCACAGTACACCACTATTGAACCCAGAGCAGTGTCAAAAGGTTATTGGTTGGATAGCAGATAATGCTTCCAGTCTCTTTGCCACCACCACCACCCTGTCTTCCACACGGTCAAGTCTCAGTAGCCGTGAGTCTGGATCGCATATTCCTCACCCTGAATCTCCTTCGTCTCACCATGCCGAGTGCCTGGAGACAACTGATCCCACACTTGGACACTCAGAAGAGCTGTTCACTTTTCCATTTGTAGATTCGGGCCTCTTGCCCGGCCATCTTCAAGCGAGTGAAGAGGAGAACGCGTGTAGCGGCCCAAATATTGGCGCAGCCACGGTCACACGAAGGCAACAGTGGGAAAGTGCAATTACTGTCACAAGAGGTGGATGATGATGATGATGATTGTGAGGAGCTGCCCATTTTCTAAAGACTATGATACTTTTTTCCAGCAATGGACCACCATTTTTTTTAATATTATTATTGTGTTTTATTAGTGATTTACTTGTCATGTTTTATATAGTTCTGCTAACTTGTCAGTGTGTACACTAGATTCACTTGTAAAATGTCCAGCATTCCACTAATCTGTATCTCAGGACATCTTTATCTCAGGAGTCCATTGTTTCAACAGCCAATGGTCTCATTAGGTGAGTTTGGATTGAGACTCAGAGGAGCCGTCATCACAGGGGGTCTTACATCCTTTCTCAAATGAAGGCTTCTAGAATATTCTTCATTGTTTTTGGCTTACAGTGAATGCTTGAGTGGGAGGGTGATCACTTCTGTGTTGGGAGGGGGCTGACCCCAGAGATGTAGAGGAAAGACATGTGTTAGTGGGGGTTAGTTGATGGAAGGACACTGAAGGGATAGGACCTATGGCTGTGGACGTGGAGCGGATGGATGGCTTATGGAGTGTTGGAGCTCAGTTATCAACTGATCCCAGGTTGAGAACTTAAGGACTGAGAGAACTGTATTTTGGCCATTTACTTGGAATTGCTGCATTACCATGGATGTAATTAATAAAATATTGTTGCATCGATAACCTGCTTAGGTGATTACTTACAACCCACAACCGCACATCTTTACAAGTGGTGGCAGCAGTGGGATCACCTATCTCTGGAGAGCATACCAAGGAAAGTTACCGAGCGGTGACTTGGCAGAAGAGATGACGGAGGATGTACCAACTGAGTTGAGGAGGATGCTGGACGCGCTAGGAGAGCGGGCCACGGAGATGGAGCGGGCGGCAGTGTTAAACAAATTGCTGGGTGTGCATGTAGCGATACCCCCACCCGCCCCAGTGCAGAGGACAGTGGATAACAGGAGAGAGGGGCCTACATCTTTAAGGTACCGGGATATACCACAGTTCAATGAGGACACCTCGGATATTGATGAACATCTCCGGTTATTTGAGAACCTCTGCCTGCTGCATGAGGTGTCAGTCAGTGACTGGCCCAGATTTTTGAGTGTTGGCCTGACCGGAAAAGCAAGAGAAGCTTTTAATAACCTGTCTTCTGGGGATCAGAGATGTTACTCTACCATTCGCAGTGCATTACTAGAGAGGTATGCGGTCACGCCGGAAACCTACCGGAGGAAGTTTCGGGAGACTGACAAGCCCGCTGCACACACACATCGGGAGTTTGCCAACACGCTACGTACGGCATGCACTCGGTGGATAGAAGGACTGAGGGCTCGGGAAGCAGAACATGTAATGGATATAGTCATGCTGGAACAATTTATGTCAAAGCTCCCAGGTAATTTGAAAGAATGGGTGGCAGATAGAAAATCACTCAGCCTGGATGAGGCTGCCAGATTGGCTGATGATTGGTCTGCTAATCGACCCGGGCAACGTGGAAGTACAGCCCCAGTGAGTCAAGAACAGGATTTTACAGGGAGGCCATCGAGACCCATAGATCGGCCAGATGAGGAACTGCAGGGAGTTCAGACTTCACAAAGAGGGGGAGGCTGCCCAAGCCCCCAAGTATGGCCCGTGTTGGGGCAAGGAAGGCTTAACTGCCATAACTGTGGATGCATGGGACACTTTGCCAGGGAATGCTGGGAACGTTCTAGCCCACATCCCAACCTAGGACGAGGATTGGTGTGCCACTGGGCCAATGTCGTAACCCAAAGCCAAAGACCGGTTCTCACTGCTTCAGCCGAGAGAGAGCGGCACTATCTGCAGACTAACCCCCCACCCGTGGTGAGTAATACACAAAATGCCATGACTGTCACAATGAAGGAATGCAATCTGGGGGAGGGCAATTACATCAGGGAGGAGGCCCAGGGACTTCAGAACACTGGATCTACCCTCACCCTGGTCAGCCCAGATACTGTCCCCCCAGAGCTCCCTTTACAAGGCCGCCAAGTGACAACTCCCCTATCTGGGTGTCAGCACTCTGGGGTTGGTCGCAATGTATACAAGTTTGGTTCGCATTGGGCACGTGTGGAGTTTCCCAGGACAAACCGGGGATCAGGAGGGGGATATGGAGGACCCCGCAGAAAGGACAGACCCCTGATCCAGCGAACAAAATACAGAGTCCTTGTCTCAGGGCTTCCCCCATCGGGAAGTTGGCAGGATCTGAAAGACCATATGAGAGAAGCTGGAGGTGTCTATTACACTGATGTATACAAGGGTGGAATGGGGACTGTGGAGTATATTCGCAAGGACGACATGGAATATGCTTTGAGGAAACTGGATGATACAAAGTTTCGTTCTCATAAAGGCGAGACTTCTTACATTCGTGTCCGTGCTGAAAAAATGGGGGAGGTATGTGAGGAGCTGCCCATTTTCTAAAGACTATGATACTTTTTTCCAGCAATGGACCACCATTTTTGTTAATATTATTAGTGTTTTATTAGTGATTTACTTGTCATGTTTTATATAGTTCTGCTAACTTGTCAGTGTGTACACTAGATTCACTTGTAAAATGTCCAGCATTCCACTAATCTGTATCTCAGGACATCTTTATCTCAGGAGTCCATTGTTTCAACAGCCAATGGTCTCATTAGGTGAGTTTGGATTGAGACTCAGAGGAGCCGTCATCACAGGGGGTCTTACATCCTTTCTCAAATGAAGGCTTCTAGAATATTCTTCATTGTTTTTGGCTTACAGTGAATGCTTGAGTGGGAGGGTGATCACTTCTGTGCTGGGAGGGGGCTGACCCCAGAGATGTAGAGGAAAGACATGTGTTAGTGGGGGTTAGTTGATGGAAGGACACTGAAGGGATAGGACCTATGGCTGTGGACGTGGAGCTGATGGATGGATGGCTTATGGAGTGTTGGAGCTCAGTTATCAACTGATCCCAGGTTGAGAACTTAAGGACTGAGAGAACTGTATTTTGGCCATTTACTTGGAATTGCTGCATTACCATGGATGTAATTAATAAAATATTGTTGCATCGATAACCTGCCTAGGTGATTACTTACAACCCACAACCGCACATCTTTACAATGATGATGAGACACAATTGCCAGAAAGTCAAGAGGAGGACCAGGGTGCAGAAGTGGACAACAAGGTGGTAAATGATATAGTAACTGACCCAACCTTGCAGGGGGACATTCTGAGCATGGACAGCAACATACGGGAAGGGATGCATAGGACCACAACAGGCAGGAAAAAGCAGTATGGTGACTGCAGACAAGGCGGGAAAGCGTTCCTCATAACGCCAACACGACGGAAGTTGTCAGCACAACTGTTAGGTCTTCCCGAGTCTGGTTGTTTTTTAAAGACTCTGCAGATAACCCCAAAAAGGCCATTTGTACCACCTGCCAGGCCAGCTTCAACTAGCAGCCTGACCACCACCAGCATGATCAGGCACATGGCAGAAAAGCACCTGACTAAGTGGGCCGAACCCCAGGGTCTAGAAACAGTGGCTGCGGGTGACACCACTGCTTTTTCCGCTGTTGTGCGTGCACGCCAATCCCCCCGTCCATGGCGCATGTCAAGATGCCTCCCGCCATGCACGTGTCTTGCACACTCTCAACTAACACCATCAGCAAGCACGTCCTTGTCCCAGTGCTGCGTCGTTTCCCCTACCCCAGTCCTTGAAACGCAAGTGCAAATACACAGCCAATGCCCCACAGACCACACTACTAAATTCACACATTTCTCGACTGCTTGCGCTAGAAATGTTGCCTTTTTGACTCGTGGAGATGGAAGCTTTCTGCAACCTTATGGCAGCGGCCTTTTTCTTGGTACTCAGTCCCCAGCCGCCACCATTTCTCCCGGTGTGCCTTCCCCGCATTACACGAGCACGTGTCCCACAACATTAGCTGTGTCCTCAACAACGCAGTTACTGGGAAAGTTAACCTAACCACGGACACGTGGACAAGTGCTTGGGGGCAGGGACAGTACACCTCGCTGACGGCGCACTGGGTTAATATAGTGGAAGCCGGGACCCAGTCGGATCTTGGGACGGAACACATCCTCCCGACGCCGAGGATTGCAGGCCCCGGGTCTGTCAGGGTTGCCCCCACATTTTACAGCTCCTGCACCTCCTCCTCTTCAGCCTCCATCTCCGAAATGACCACATAAGTTGCAAGCTGGAAGCAATGCAGCACTGCTTCGGCCAAGCGGCAACAAGCTGTGCTGAAGCTAATATGCTTAGATGACAAGGCTGAAGAGGTGTGGGCAGCTCTGAAAGAGCAAGCAGATCTGTGGCTGACATCGCTGACCCTACAGCCAGTCATGGTTGTGTGAAACAATGGCTCACACACGTACCATGCCTGGCCCATGTTTTTAACCTCGTGCTTCAGCGGTTTCTCAAAACCTACCTGGATCTGTCAGATCTGCTTGTCAAAGTACGCTTCCTGTGTGCCTATTTTAGAAAGTCAGCTACAGCTTCCGCCGCCCTTGCCATGCTTCAGCAGCGTTCGTAGCTTCCAACTCACCGGCTGATCTGCGATGTCCCCACGCATTTGAACTCTAAATTGCAGATGTTGAGAAGTATTTGTGAGCAGAAGAGGGCAGTTGTTGACTACCAGCATCACAAGGTTATCGGTAATCAGGTCAGACTCCACAGATAAGACTTCAGGAGTGGACATGGATGTCAGACATTTGTACCATCCTCTAAAACTTTGAGGACTCCACCAAGATGGTGAGCGGCGATGACGCCAAAATTAGCATCACCATCCCGCTTCTCTGTCTTCTGAAATGCTCTCTGCTCACAATTAAAGAGGATGCATTGCAGGTGGAGCACGATGAGATGGAGCACGTAACCATACAGGGTGATTACACACAGTCCAGTCTCATCTCATCCCAATGTGGATTGGGTGACAATGAGGAAGAGGAGGAAGAACAGTAGCTAGTTTCCTGCGCTATAGACGGTACTACCTGCACAACTGTCATACCGTCTGTTCAGCGTGGATGGCCTGAGGACAGGGAGGAAGAGGATGAGGAGGAGAGCATGGTCAGTCGTCCTCTTGGTGAGAATACAGAAGTCTCGCCTCTTTGCAGTCTGGCACACATGGCTAAGTTTATATTACGCTGCCTTTCCCGTAACCCTCGCGTAGTCCAAATTTTTGGTGACAGTCATTACTGGTTGGTGACACTTCTAGACCTATGCTACAAGGAGAACTTTCTGTCTCTTATTCTCCTGCAGGACAGGCCTAATAAAATGGGGCAGTACAAGAAAGCCCTTGTTGCGGAATTATTTAAAAAATTCCCATCTGAAAACACTGGCGGCAGAGGTCACAGTTCGTTGGACAACAAAGGAGTACAGGCAAGAGAGACACAAATGCAATCCAGCAGAGGCAGGGGAACACTATCAAAGTTCTGGGACAGTTTTCTCAGACCCTCCCACAGGCCCTGAGGCGTGGGGTATTCTCCCAAGGAAGGAAAAGTTTCAGAAGATGGTGAGGGAGTACCTTGCCGACCGTACCAACATCCTCCGTGATTCCTCTGTGCCTTATAATTATTGGGTAACCAAGCTGGACATGTGGCATGAACTGTCTCTCTCCACCTTGGAGGTCCTGGCCTGCCCTGCCACTAGCGTTTTGTCAGAGCGGGTTTTTAGTACCCCTGGTGGAATTATAACCAATAGGCGCATACACCAGTCAACTGAAAATACTGACAGGCTGACTCATATAAAAATGAACAAGGGTTGGATTGGGCCAGACTTCTCAACACCACCGAATGATAGCAGCATAATATAAACTCAAATACAGTGTCTTTTTTTTGGGGAGGTCTAACTCTATTCCCATGCACCTCTGTCTTCACACCCAGACATGGGTATATGCTTCCTGATTTTGTCTATTTGCTCTTGTCCTCCTCCTTCTCCGCATCATCCTCCACCAACATATCACCACCACATGTACCATATCAACATATCTACGTCTCTTGCCAGGGGTATTGGAGTTCCTCCAAATTTTTGTCAGCCGTTGCTTCACTGCATAGGCAAACAGTATGGGAAACACACTTCCGAATAATGGGAGCATTTTTTGCAGGAGGCCCTCCGACCTCTACGTCTCTTGAAAGGGGCATTGGAGTTCCTCCAAATTTTTGGCAGCCATTGCTTCACTGCATACCCTATATCTGGATAGCAGACCCTCTCTTTTCTAATGGGAACATGTTGTACTCGTTATTGTGGTCCAGCTGTATGTCTTTAAATTGTTAGTGGGGTTTTTTCTACATTTTGGCAGCCTTGGTCTCACTGCATGCCCTATAACTGAATGGCAGACCCTCTCCTTTCTAATGCAAACATGTTGTTACCGTGGCCCAGGTGTATGTGTCTTTAAATTGTTACTGGGGTTTTTCCCAAATTTTGGCAGCCCTTGCAGTCACAACATGGGCATTACCACTATAGGAGACCTGCTCCTTTATAATGGGAACATTTTTTTTACTGAGACCCTCCTCTATGTCTCTTCAAAGGGGTATTGGGTTGCTTCCAAATTTTTGGCAAACCTTGCAGTCACTGCATACGGAATAACAGTATAGGAGACCCACTCGTTAATAATGGGAACTACAAAGCATAGCCGACTGCTGGCCCTTTAAGAATAGTAAGGGCCGCCTGATGGCCGTATAAAAATAGTCTTCGTGACTTTCAGAGTCCCTCCATCATAAATGAAACAGGATTTGTCTGATGATGTGTCACACACCACATGGCCAGATAAGGTTGTAAAATTACATTTTCTGGTGAATGCATTTGTATTGGTTGAAAGCAATGCAAAAGTGCAAACAAGCATGAAAAACGCTACGTGTGAACATAGCCCAAGGTGTGGAGGAGCATTTTTGTTTTTGGTTATTTATTTTGCCTTATATACAAGTCATTACCCTGGAAAGGATGTTCCTTAACATATTTCCCAGGAAAATTCATTTTGGTTTTGTTTTTGTATGCTTTATTGTGAGTCTGTAAAAGTGGCGTAATACCTCTGACAACATTGTTGACAGCAGTGACCTGGGAGTCAGAAATGCTTCCAGGCTTCTTCCCCATACTGTTCCCATGTCATTTGAGCACTGTTCCCATCGATTTGGGCAATTTTTAGGCCCTCTGCAGACCGCCGGGGGGAGCCACCAGAAAAATGCTCGAGTTTCCCATAGACTTACATTGGGTTCGTTACTCAGTCCGAGCACTCGAGCATTACAATTTGCTCAACTCGAACAATGAGTACCCGAGCATTATAGTGCTCGCCCATCACTAGTGGAAAGGGCTTGAATATGAGGTTTGAAGGAGAGATTAGAGTCAAGGGTTACCCCGAGGCAGTGAGCTTGCTGGACTGGGAAGAGTGGGTAGCCACTGACTTTGATAGATAGGTCAGGTGGGGGGGTTAAGTGAGATGGTGGAAAGATGATGAATTCGGTTTTATCCATATTAAGTTTTAGGAATCTAGCAGAGAAGAAAGATGAAATAGCGGACAGACATTGTGGGATTCTGGTTATTAAGGAGTTGATATCAGGTCCAGAGAGGTAGATCTGTGATGAACATTGTAGTTCCCTTCACCAAGAACTTACTTTCCACTGTTGGAATTAGTACGAGGACTCAGTCCCCAGGACTGAACTGCCTCACCCCGGCTGACCAGTTGTAGACCCTAGATTGAGCCCCTTGTGCATGGACGAGATGTCCTTTTATGATGAGCATCAACTTCACAATCCCCTCCTGCATTTGGGTGACATGCTCGATGACGCTCCGGTGGGGCATGACTTCGGCTTCCCAGGAATCCTTCGCTATATCAAGGAGATTCCTTGGATGTCAGCCATATAGAAGTTCAAATGGAGAGAATACAGTTGAGGCTTGTGGAACCTACTACATAGAAAACAACAGATACAGGAGGAGATAGTCCCAGTCTTGACCGTCCTTCTCTATGACCTTCTTAAGCATACTCTTCAATGTTTTATTTAACCTTTCTACAAGGCCGTCCATCTGGGATGGTACACGGATGTATTCAGTTGTGTCTATTGCAGGGCCTCATCACCTTACTCATAAAGGCTGTTCCTTGGTCGGTAAGGATCTCCCCCGGTAATCCGGTCCAGGAAAAAACGTGTACCAACTCGCTATACTTTTCACACAGGAGTTTCTCAGGGGAACCGCTTCAGGGCACCACGTAGCATAGTCAAGGATGACCAGTATGTATTTATGCCCACAAGAAGATTTAACCAGGGGATGGACAAGGTCCATGGCAATTCCCTCAAGGTGTGTCAGCTCCAGTAAGGGGAGAAATAGGAGAGCAGGGCAGGCCAGGCAGGTGCTGGTAGTGGGGGACTCAATTATTAGGGGAACAGATAGGGCAATCTGTCACAAAGACCGGGATTGTCGAATAGTGTGCTGCCTACCTGGTGCTCGAGTCCGGCACATCGCTGATCGGGTTGACAGATTACTGGGAGGGGCTGGTGAGGACCCATCGGTCGTGGTGCACATTGGCACAAATAACAAAGTTAGAGGTAGGTGGAAGGTACTTAAAGATGATTTGAGGGAATTAGGCTTCAAGCTTAAAGCAAGGACCTCCAAGGTGGTATTCTCTGAAATACTGCCTGTACCATGTACCACGCCAGAGATGCAATGGGAGATTAGGGAGATAAATAAGTGGCTCAGGAATTGGGGTAGGAAGGAGGGGTTTGGATTCGTGGAGAACTGGGCCAACTTCTCAGTTGGCTACAGGTGCTACGCTAGGGACGGGCTGCACTTCAATAGAAAGGGTGCAGCTGTGATGGGGGAGAAAATGGCTAGAAGGTTGGAGGAGTGTTTAAACTAGGGATTGGGGGGAAGGTATGCATTTTATAGGTGGGGAAGATAGTGCAGATAGTGACCTGGGCACAAATAAAGAAATTGGGGGTGGGGTTAGAACAGTCAATATAGTAAGAAGGAATAGAGGTACAGATACATAAAATGCATGTACACTAATGCCAGAAGCCTCACCAACAAAATGGAGGAATTAGAATTAATTTTGTTGGAAAAAAATTATGACATGGTGGGGATATCTGACACATGGCTAGTTGAGAGCCATCACTGGGAAGTTAATTTACAGGGCTATAGTCTGTTCAGAAATTACCGCACAAACAAGCGAGGGGTGTGTGTGTTTATATGTAAAATCATCCTTAAAACCCATCTTACATGAGAATATATGTGAATCTATTGAAAATGTAGAGTCCCTATGGGTGGAGATAAGGGAAGGGGGAAAAAAGAATAGATTACTGATAGGGGTTTGTTATATGTCTCCAAAAATAATGGAAGCAGCGGAGAATATCCTCATCAAGCAAATAGATTAAGCAGCGACTCAAGGAGAAGTCATTATTATGGGGGACTTCAACTACCCTGAAATACATTGGGGACTGGAAACCTGTAGTTCCAGCAAAGGTAATAGGTTTTTGACAACTATGAGGACAATTACCTTTCACAACTGGTTCAGGACCCAACAAGAAGGGGGGCACTGCTAGACCTAATATTAACCAACAGGCCAGACCGCATATCAAATATACGAGTTGGGAGTCAATTGGGTAATAGTGATCACAAAATAATAAGTTTTCATGTATCCTTTAATAAGATGTGTAGTAGAGGGGTTACAAGGACACTAAACTTCAGGAAGGCAAATTTCCAACGGTTGAGAGATGATCTTAGTGCAATAAACTGGGACGATATCCTGAGACATAAAACTACACAAAGCAAATGGGAGACATTTAATAGCATCCTGAATAGGACCTGTGCACAATATATACCCTATGGGAATAAACATGCTAGAAATAGGAGGAAACCACTATGGCTGAATAGAGCTGTAAGGGGTGCAATAAGTGACAAAAAGAAAGCATTTAGAAAACTAAAGCAAATAGGTAGTGATGAGGCATTAAATAAATACAGAAAATTAAATAAATTCTGTAAAAACCAAATCAAGGTAGCAAAGATTGAGACAGAGAGACTCATTGCCAGAGAAAGTAAAAATAATCCCAAAATATTCTTTAACTACATAAATAGTGAGAAACTAAAAAATGATCGTGTTGGCCCCCATAAAAATAGTCTGGGTCAAATGGTGGATGAGGATGAGCAAAAAGCCAATATGCTAAATGATTTTTTTTCAACCATATTTACACAAGAAAATCGCATGACAGAAAACATGATCAGTGATGACAAAAATTCTCCAGTAAATGTCACTTGCTTAACCCAGCAGGAAGTACGGCGGCGTCTAAAAATCACTAAAGTTGACAAATCCCCGGGCCCGGATGGGATACACCCGCGAGTACTGCTGGAATTAAGTAACGTCATAGATAGACCATTATTTTTAATCTTTAAAAGATTACATAATAACAGGGTCTGTACCACAGGACTGGCGTATAGCAAATGTGGTGCCAATATTCAAAAAGGGGACAGAAACTGAACTTGGAAATTCTAGGCCAGTAAGCTTAACCTCTACTGTGGGTAAAATCCTGGAGGGTTTCCTAAGAGATGCTATACTAGAGTATCTGAAGAAGAATAACCTCATGACCCAATATCAACATGGGCTTACGAGGGACCGTTCCTGTCAAACTAATCTGATCAGTTTTTATGAGGAGGCAAGTTCCGGACTGGACCAAGGAAATGCAGTGGATGTTGTGTATGGACTTTTCAAAAGCTTTTGATACGGTTCCACACAAAAGGTTGATACATAAAATGAGAACAATGGGGATAGGGGAAAATATATGTATGTGGGTTAAGAACTGGCTCAGTGATAGGAAACAAAGGGTGGCTATTAATGGAACACCCTCAGACTGAGTCACAGTTAACAGTGGGGTACCCCAGGGGTCAGTATTGGGCCCGCTTCTTTTTAACATTTTTATTAATGACCTTGTAGGGGGCATACAGAGTAATATTTCAATATTTGCAGATGACACTAAACTCTGCAGGGTAATCAATACAGAGGAGGACAATTTTATATTACAGGAGGATCTATGTAAACTAGAAGCTTGGGCTGATAAATGGCAAATGAACTTTAATGGGGATAAATGTAAGGTAATGCACTTGGGCAGAGGAAATAAAATGTATAATTATATGCTTAATTGTAAAACACTGGGCAAAACTGTCACTGAAGAAGACCTGGGTGTATTGGTGGACGACAAGCTCACGTTTGGTGGCCAGTGTCAGGCAGCTGCTGCAAGGGCAAATAAAATAATGGGATGCATTAAAAGAGGCATAGATGCTGATGAAGAGAACATAATTTTACTTCTATACAAGTCACTAGTGCGACCACACTTAGAATAATGTGTACATTTCTGGTCTCTGGTGTATAAGAAAGACATAGCTGAACTAGAGCGGGTGCAGAGAATAGCGACCAAGGTTGTTATAAGACTGAGGGGTCTGCAATACCAAGACAGGTTATTACACTTGGGGTTATTTAGTTTGGAAAAACGAAGGCTTAGGGGTGATATTATTACTATGTACAAGTATATGAGGGGACAGTACAAAGACCTTTCTACTGATCTTTTTACTCTGAGGCCAGAGACGGGGACAAGGGAGCATCTTCTACGTCTGGAGGAAAGAAGGTTTAATCATAATCACAGACGCAGATTCTTTACTGTAAGGGCAGTGAGACTATGGAGCTCTCTGCCGCATGATGTTGTAATGAGGGATTCACTACTAAAATTTAAGAAGCGTCTGGATGCCTTTCTTGAAAAGTATAATATTACAGGTTATATATACTAGATTCCTTGATAGGGCGTTGATCCAGGGATCTAGTCTGATTGCCGTATGTGGAGTCAGGAAGGAATTTTTCCCCCAAGGTCGAGCTTAGTGTTTGCCACATGGTTTTTTTTTGCCTTCCTCTGGATCAACATGTTAGGCTATGGGTTAACTAGATGGACTTAGTCTTCCTTCAACCTTAAAAACTATGTTACTAGGTTACATCTGGGCCAGTAGAACCTCCGCACAACCCGTTCTAAAGTTTTATCCACGTCCAAATGGTCAAGACATGTGAATGGACCTTGTTCATCTTCCTCCGTCTACATGGTCATGGTACCAACAATTGCTCCACTATTTCCTCTCTTACCTTAGTAACCCTGTACAATAAGTCCCCACTCAACATAAAATAGGGAAACCTGGTGTCAGCCCCTGGCTCTTGCGCTATACCGTTTAAGACGGTTACATTATTGAATTCCTCCTTTAGAGTTAGCTCCCAATCCTTGGCAGACCCAACCGGTCAGCCCTAAATCTGATATGTTAGCCCCAAGGGTCACTACCTCGTCATCCCCCACAAGGACATAGAAGGGAAACCCGTCAGACTCTGAGTGTGGTGACAGTTCTTTAGGGGCGACCTGTCTCTTAATCGAGCACTGTCATCCTCCCCCAAAAGTCCCAAAACAAACAAAAGTCGTGACCTATAATAATGGGGTGCAGTAAGTCCTAGACCATGCCAATCTCGTGGGACTCAGTATCTGGGCGCATTTCAATGTCCACTCTGGCCACTGGATAGTCTTTAGCATCCTCGTGAAAGCAATTGACGTCAACTTTCTTCCCAGGCATAAGCTGGAGAGGAAATGTGGCCCTCACGAGGGTCACCAAACTTCCTGAGCCTAGCAGTCCAGTCACTTGCCGACCATTCCCCATTATAGGACAAGCTTTTGGCCCCTTGTTGTGTGGAAAGTTCGCACTGCAATCTGGATACACATAGTATGAACAGTGGCGACCCAGGCTACAGTCCATCTGCTCGGAGGTCAGGGGACAACAGGGGGCTATATGGCCTGGGCCGTGACATTTTCAGCATATAATAATGCCAGCTGGGACATTTGGCATAACTTCCACTGAGCCTTTCGACCTTGGCACCCCACCAAATTTTTGGGTCTCCGCCCCCTGTTGGGACCCCCAGTGTGGAGTAGGTTGCCTCCCCAAGGAACCATCGACCCCCTGATATCTTTTGAACGTCTGACCAGGTTATCGGAAAGGAGTGCACAAACTGGTACATTACCACTTGCTCTACCATCTGCTCAGGGGTAGAGGACTTTGCCTGCAACCATTTTTGGACGTGGTTCAGCAAATCAAAAATTTGGTAGCGAGGGGGTTTGTCACTGTGATATGCCCAGCGGTGGACCCGTTATACCCTGACATTGTCACTCTCAAGCGTGTCTTTTAAGGCTAAGTCATAGTAGGCCTTCTGGAGCTCCCCCATTAAGTATGGCACCAGCACTTCCGCCCATTGCTCTGGCTAGAGTTTCTCCCTCTCGGCGACCCTTTCAAAATTGGTCAAAAAGAACTGGATGTCATCACCCTTGGTCATTTTCTGCAGGGCTCTCCTTACCGCCGTCAGGATGGGAAAATCATCAGCTGACCTTTGAGTCGAATCTGCCGCCATGCCACGAACCTCTGTTGATTAAGAAGGTTTGCTCATCTCTAGTTAGAAGTAGGGTCAGGTAATAATCTAGTCAAAACCAGGTAACAGCTTAACTAAAAATTAGCAATGTTAATTTGGCACATACACAATGAACTATGTGACCCTGTGGATTTAGTGCAGCATCTCCACCAGCGCAATTCATTAGTCCCTACTTTAGCGTCTACTGTTAACATCACCGTCTTATATAATACATACAGTCATGGCAGAAAGTGTATTTTGGCAAGGTGCCAACAATTTTGTCTGGCCTATTTTTGGACTTTTTTTTTCTCTCTCTTTTTATTTTTGTGTTGTTCCAGTACCCACAACAGAAATAAGCGTGTGTATAACAAAACAGGAGAAATACTTCATTTTCTGGAATAATTTCAAGGGCGCCAACACTTTCGTCTATGATTGTATATGGAGAAATGTGAGACAATATAGAGATTAAAAATACAATTTATTAGAACGCAATTGAGAACACATAAAAATACAAAAAGTAATTTAAGAGGGATAAATGTAATCACAAAAAGACAATAGAATGGGGCACCTGGATGAGTCCTGGATAAGTCCTAAGCATACAGCCTTAAAGGGGTATTCTCACCTCCAAAATCCTACCCCAAAATATAGTAGGTGTAATAATAATAATAATAATAATAGCAAATACCTCCAATTAGAAATGTGGTATAGTTCTCCTGATTTTCTTTGTCACTTACCCCATGTGCAGGGCATTGCAGTAGCTTAGGTATCCATGGGTATGACCACTAGCAACTAACTGTCACTATGTGAGTAGTAGTAACCTTGGATACCTAAGCTACTGCAATGCCCTGAACATGGGGTAAGCGACATAGCGAATCAGAAGAACTATACTACATTTCTATTTGGAGATATTTGCTTATATTATTATTATTACACCTACTACATATTGGGATAGTTTCTCAGAGATGCGAATACCCCATCTTACATGTTTTTATGGCATATATTTTTCTCTGTTGCTTTAGATTGTAATGTAATAAAGCTTATTTTTAATCCTCCCTTTATCACCTCAAACGTTTCTGCCTGTATGTATTATGTTTGTCGCTTGGATGTTAGGGGTTCAGTACCATGGGATTTGTGAACAGATGGCTCAAGATTGGCTTAGGTCATAGTTTCATTATACTTTGATTTGTATGGAATTATGTATAGAGAAATGTTATAAAATATAAGGCATTGATATTGAAAAATATTAAAATCAGATTTATTCTTGGCAGATGACTGTGGTGTCAAACCAGATACCCATGAAAAGCGTGCCATTATTCCAGCTATACCTCCAGCCCTTCAGAGCAGAAATCAGTCATCTGAGCCTTTTCAATCCATCATCTACTTGGATTCATCCCAGACTGTTAAGCAAAATGAAAGCCAGAGAGGGGATGTCGAACATAAAATAATTCCCACAGGGAAGAAACCATTTTCCTGTTCAGAATGTGAGAAATGTTTTGAACATAAATCTACATTGCTTACACATCAGAGAATTCACACAGGAGAAAAGCCGTTTTCATGTTCAGAATGTGGGAAATGTTTTAACCGTAAGTCAAATTTACATACACATTACAGAAGTCACACAGGGGAGAAGCCATATTCATGTTCAGAATGTGGGAAATGTTTTGAACATAAATCTAAATTGCTTACACATCAGAGAATTCACACAAGAGAAAAGCCGTTTTCATGTTCAGAATGTGGGAAATGTTTTATCCGGAGACAAGACCTTCTTAAACATCAACGAATTCACACAGGGGAGACGCCATATTCATGTCCAGAATGTGGGAAATGTTTCAACCAGAAATCACATTTCCTTATGCATCAACGAATTCACACAGGAGAGAAGCCATATTCATGTTCAGAATGTGGGAAATGTTTTAGGCAGTGTCAGGGAACGCACAGGCAGGATCACACAATATCCCACCGCTGCCACCAATTTGTCAGGAATGGCACCAGGAGATCACACAATATCTCACCGTGCCGTCACGCTGTCCGTATTTCGTCTGGAGTCGCGAGCACGCGATCCAGACTACTCTCTACGTAGGTATCGGTAAGCGACCAGTGAGCATATGGCACAACACCCTGGGTTCCACAGACTGGAAACTGTGTTTAAAGCCCTCCATACGGTCACTGTCAGCTTCACGATAGCCCAATTATTAATATTCTCTGCCACCACCGGCCGAGTTTGAAATATAATACAGGCCTGGCCGGACGCCTGCGTTTTGGTAGCGTATATGGCTTCGGGGAAGGGAACGATTACAGAACAAAAGAAACAGAACTATTAAATTTTATATTTAATCCAAAAGGGAGGCAGTGTTTAAGAAAAATATATACACAAGGATGTAACAAAGGGGACATTAAAATACATAGGCAGTTACATAAAATAAACAGGGTAAAAAGAAGACAACTTACTCTATACGATCGTGGAGACGATTCAATATAGGTGGATGAGGGGGGCTCCCCGGTTGGAATATGCTGTTATTGAACAGGACCCGTTGCATATAATTCTTATCCCCCCCTGGCAATGAGTCCTCCTGTCTTCTCCATAGACTCTTTTATACCTAAGGGAGATCTGGCCACACGCCCCTTGTGGTGACATCATGTGGGCCGGTCTCCAGCCTGTACATTTTTATTAGAAACGCTAACTTCTGCGATAACTTATCGCCCGTTGATCGCAGAAGCTTGCAGACTACGCCATTTTTTCCCTTATGATTTTATCTTTATTTTGATATCACACTTTGCATAGCTGCCGTCTGCCATTCTGGTGTTTTTGCGCTGCAGCTTCCTGATTTTGGTTACAGCCCTGGAAAAATACCTACACATTCCTGGGCTGATTTGGTCACTACCCATTTGGGTCTCGTTATTGCCGGACATATGGAACTCATAATATTTCATATCTAATATCGGAGCCAGTGCGTCTAGAAATTTCCCTTTGAGGCTCGGGAAGACCCTTCAACAGTTACACACAAATTAGTGCAAGCCTGCGTTTTAATTACCTCCTGCGTCTCTCAGAGACAAGATGCTTGCTTCCTAAGGAAGTTATAACACTCCTTGGCTGGCCATGTTTGCATAAAGTATTTAACAGGCGTGCGTTAATTGGGGCTTTTGTGCTGAGCAGAAGGGGAATAAGGGAGGGGGGTGAACATTTACATCAGGCAGATATGGAAGAACATTTTCCTGACATTTATATTTTATAATATTCCTGACCTCTTCCCCTCTTTGAGGTGGCATAAGGGGTGATTTACAGATCACCGCTTGAGCCCACCTCCTGGCCCACCCTTCCTGCTGATCCGACAAGCAGCAGATCCACTGGCCCACCAACCTGAGGGTCCAGCTTTCCGATCACCCTAACCGGCTTGGGATACATTTTCCCCACACCTCTGACAGGCTATGGGTACCTTCCTCCCATACTCTTGACAGACAGGGGGACACACTTTCCTGTTACCTCGCCTGGTTATGCGGCCTACCTTTTTACCTGTTATCATCTTTACCTTGAGAGCTGTGCTCTCTAGGGGGGAGCTATGACTGGCCATGTCACAGTCCGTCGTGACACTGGTCGTCGACATGGGACCACTTTCCCTATGATCCCCGTGTTTCTCCCCATCCTTCCACATCACCTCTGGAGCCGTGCTAGTCATGGGGCAGCTACCACTGACCATGTTACCATCTGGCGTGACACTGGTTACCTGCACGGGACGACCTGCTTCCTGGTGTCCGTGCCTGCTCCCTTTGCCCCTAGCACTTATACTGGCTCGCTTTAGGGGATCCTCAGCAGCATCACCCCGCGGGGTGAGGTGGCTGAGTTCCCCTTTATCACAACACACACTTTTATTAGAGATCACATTCACATTACTGACAGTTGCATTACATGACATATCAGATCTGGGAGGGTTGTCAGGAATGTATCGGGCAACCAACCGTCCCAGATCAGTTCCCAATAGCACATTAGTGGGGAGATTCTCCGACACCCCCACTTCCCTTAACCCCCCCGCACCCCAGTCCAGGACAACTCAGGCCATCGGCATGGGACGGCAAACACCCCCAAACCCGGTGACAGTCAGGGTCTTCCCAGGAATGAGTTCCTCTGGTAACACAAACTCTGGGCGGATCAGGGTGCGTTCTGCGCCAGTGTCCTTAAGGCCGACAGTGACTGTGTTTCCCACGGTAACAGGTTGTAAGTTCTCCCGGGCCCGGCCAACCGCCCCACCCACAAAAAGAATGGCTGCAGTAGGTCCTGGGGCCTCAGGTGTGGAGTTCATCTTCTGCCTCTCTGGGCAGACAAGGCTGATGTGACCAGTCTTGTCACAGGTATAGCACTTACGGGAGTCAGATGCGGGCCGGGTGATAAAAGATGGGGCAGGACCCGCTGAGGGCCGGCTGGCCGGAACACTGGGGGTGGTTGTCGGCTTACCCCCTTTCCAGCTGGCGGTGGCTGACTTCCGCACCTCTGGTGTCCGGTTGGCCTCATAGGTATCCACGATCTGGGCTGCTTTGGAGGCTTCCCTCGGCTCGCGGTCAAGCACAAACTGTTTCACTTCCACTGGGCAAAGATGAAGAAACTGGTCCTTCACCATCAGATCCTTCAGGTCCTTGAAGGTGGTGACTGACAGTCCTCGGATCCACTGCTCAAAGTTGGTTCTGAGCCCGTCTACCACATCGCTGTAGGCGTCATGTGGTCCTCGTTGGAGGGCTCTGAACTTTTTCCGGTAAACCTCCGGAGTCAGCTGGTACTTTTTTATCAGGACCTGCTTGACGGCCTCATAGTCTCCATCTTATTCTCGAGGGAGGGAAGCAAACACCTCCAAGGCTTTTCCTCGGAGCCCTGGAGTTAAATATCTTGCCCACTGGTCGGTGGGCAGCTGATACTGTCTGGAGGCCTTTTCAAAGCCTCGCAGAAATGTGTCCAAGTCCCCATCCTTTTCCATCACAGGGAAGTGCTCAGGACGGGGTTTAAAGCAGCTGGCACTGTTGGACTCACGGGTCTGCGTAGAGGGTGACTCCTTCTGAATCCGGGCTAGCTCCAGCTGGTGTTGTCGGTCAGCTTGGGCCTGGCGCTCCGCAGTCTCTCGGTCGGCTTGGGCCCGTTGCTCTGCTCGCTCCTGGAATTTCAGGATCAGTTGCAGTCGTCCATCACAATCATCTGCGGTGAGCTGCTCCAAGGCCATCTGCAGGTGGGGGTCCACACTACCCTGGTTGCGGGTATGGCTGGCAATCAAAGGTGGGACCCCTGCAGCAGCGCCATCCGGGCCTTGGCTGGCCGCCCCATCATCAGGGCTCTGCATCACCGTGCAACAGTTCAGCAATCATTTGGACCTCGGTTTTGCCCGTGGGGTCTATCTGCCTCAGCTCACAGAGGGCAGTGATAGTGGTCTTCGTCTGCTGGTGATACCAGGGCTCTCCACGTGTAGCCATTATTGCCAAAAAAAAGATAGGATAGAAAAACAAGAGAAGGGAGGGGATGCAACTGCTACACGTATAGTAATGTCCCAGGTAAAAAAAATTAATACACTGAGTCTGATTTCTTAAAACTCTGCACAGAATTCTCGCAAGAACCGTGCAAGTTTTCAGTGACAGGAATGATTGCTCAATCCAGGCACTGATGTTCTGTAATATTCCACCGCTTGCCACCAATTTGTCAGGGAATCCCCAACACACACGGTCAGGACGACACCGGGGGAATCACACAATATCTCACCGTGCCGTCACGCTGTCCGTATTTCGTCTGGAGTCGCGAGCACGCGATCCAGACTACTCTCTACGTAGGTATCGGTAAGCGACAAGTGAACATATGGCACAACACCCTGGGTTACACAGACTGGAAACCGTGTTTAACGCCCTCCGTACGGTCACTGTCAGCTTCACGATAGCCCAATTATTAATATTCTCTGCCACCACCAGCCGAGTTTGAAATATAATACCGGTCTGGCCGGACTCCTGCGTTTTGGTAGCGTATATGGCTTCGGGGAAGGGAACGATTACAGAACAAAAGAAACAGAACTATTCAATTTTATATTTAATCCAAAAGGGAGGCAGTGTTTAAGAAAAATATATACACAAGGATGTAACAAAGGGGACATTAAAATACATAGGCAGTTGCATAAAATAAACAGGGTAAAAAGAAGACAACTTACTCTATACGATCGTGGAGACAATTCAATATAGGTGGAGGAGGGGGGCTCCCCGGTTGGAATATGCTGTTATTGAACAGGACCCGTTGCTTATAATTCATATCCCCCCTGGCAATGAGTCCTCCTGTCTTCTCCATAGACTCTTTTATACCTAAAGGAGATCGGGCCACACGCCCCTTGTGGTGACATCATGTGGGCCGGTCTCCAGCCTGTACATTTTTATTAGAAACGCTAACTTCTGCGATAACTCATCACCCATTGATCGCAGGAGCTTGCAGACTACGCCATTTTTTCCCTTATGATTTTATCTTTATTTTGATATCACACTTCGCATAGCTGCCGTCTGCCATTCTGGTGTTTTTGCGCTTCAGCTTCCTGATTTTGGTTACAGCCCTGGAAAAATACCTACACATTCCTGGGCTGATTTGGTCACTACCCATTTGGGTCTCGTTATTGCCGGACATATGGAACTCATAATATTTCATATCTAATATCGGAGCCAGTGCGTCTAGAAATTTCCCTTTGAGGCTCGGGAAGACCCTTCAACAGTTACACACAAATTAGTGCAAGCCTGCGTTTTAATTACCTCCTGTGTCTCTCAGGGACAAGATGCTTGCTTCCTAAGGAAGTTATAACACTCCTTGGCTGGCCGTGTTTGCATAAAGTATTTAACAGGCGTGCGTTATTTGGGGCTTTGTGCTGAGCAGAAGGGGAATAAGGGAGGGGGGGTGAACATTTACGTCAGGCAGATATGGAAGAACATTTTCCTGACATTTATATTTTATAATATTCCTGACAGGCAGAAACCAGATCTTCATAAACATCAAAGAATTCACACAGGAGAGAAGCCATATTCATGTCCAGAATGTGGGAAATGTTTTAACCGTAAGTCAAATTTACATACACATTACAGAAGTCACACAGGGGAGAGGCCATATTCATGTTCAGAATGTGGGAAATGTTTCAACCAGAAATCACATTTCCTTATGCATCAACGAATTCACACAGGAGAGAAGCCATATTCATGTCCAGAATGTGGGAAATGTTATTCCCGGGAATCATATCTTCTTCATTATCTAAAAACTCATGTAGCAATATAGTCATTTCCTTGTTATTAAAATAATTTTGACAAATTTTACAAGAAAAAAAATCCAACAGTTACAGTCAAATTTTGGAAGAGAAAGAGAAACAATTTTTAGCACTAAAGGATGATTAGGAAATAGAGATGAGCGAATTTTCCATTAGTCCGTGTCATGAAAACCACTAACGGTGCCACCAATCCTGGACCTAAGGACGTGGGTACAGCGGAAGCCTCTGGCCTACAAGTGATTGCAAAGCAAACTTCACAGCACACTACATATGGACTGGGACACTGCTTATTTGTGAGGTGCCAGGGTGTGGAGAAGCAGCAGCTTACCCACGGCTACTGCCTTAGGCACCATACACTGTCACCAGTCACGGTTTTACAACGCCAGCAAGTCGCCTTTACTTGGCAACACACTGGGACATATGCACATCCAGCTTTCCCAAGCTCCTGAGCAGTTCACTACTTTCACTCTGGCTACCTGGTAACACAACCAAGCTAATTTCTCTCTCGAGATTGTGGGTACGTTAAAGCAACGAAAAACAAATATATTAAATGTTAGATTTAATAGCCAAAAGTATTACAGTGCTTAAAAAAGTTACAAATCGAGCAAAAACAAAAAGTCATACATAAAACAAACAGTCTAATAAAAAGAATGAATAAACCTTACATGACTGGACCATGAGGTTTCTTTGCGGGGAAGATGCCACCGAAAAGGTTGTGGTACTGAACGGCCATACGCATGTGGTTCTTCGGGATCTGACCTCGATATACGGTAGAAGAGATATTATAATAGGTCTCATCAGACCCTTCACTCCCCCTTCTGCTGAGGGAAGAAGGAGACGGCTTATAATATTTGATTCTAATCCAGTTTTAGCCCTCATTTCTGATGTGGGTCATATTTTTTCCAAGGAACATTCCATAGAAACAATATGGCTGTCATCTATACATACCACACATGAAAATTATCTATCATAATTCGGGAGATATTGCGCTCATGTGGATTGCCAGTTACCAAAACTTTTCCAATTTTACGCAAAGGTGCGAATCTGCTCCCCGATCATGGATATATCCATGGATTCTGTAAAACTAGAATTATAATATAAAAAACTTTAAAATATTGTTCTACATTCTCCCAGCTGGGCAGTACAGACAGAGTGACTGCACAAGATGAAAGCCCCAGCCTCTGCATTTAATACTCATGTGCCAGTGGAGCCATACAGGGACACATCTGATGGTCCAAATAGTTATCCAACAGTGACAGCTACCTGTTCATTACTCTGTATAAAGACTCCATGTCTGCTCTCCATCAGATAACCTGCTTCAATTAACTGTTCACAGCGGGTGGTGCAGGCAGTGATCAGATGCCCCCAGCCTTTGATCTGCATAACTCCATATATGACAGTCCAAATCAGCCAAAAAAAATGTTTTCTACCCAATTGATCAGTTAAAAATTGAAAATACTTCAAACTCTCCATTTCCCTGTAAAAGACGTGTATGACACTCTAAGGTTTCCCAGGACTATATCCAAACCCTTTAAAGCAAAGCTAGCCTTAGTAATGTCAAAATGATGCTTTTTGCGTTACAGCCTATAATTGTCACTGGCAGATGACATGGCGCGTCTTACCTCTATATTACCCCATCCTTTACTAATAATATTACTGGGACTGTCTCTGGTGTTTAAAGTGACACCTTATTATAAACTGATACCCAGAACTGAACTGCATATCCGAGATAAGGCTACACTAACACTTTGTAATGTAGTAGTGTTACGCTCCCGCGAGTTCATGCCTCTTTTAATACATGAGAATATCTTGTTGGCTTTAGAAGACACGGATTAATATTAAATTAGGTGATTTCATATGTGTTTTGCAAGTACAATCCAGATCCTTCTCTACCAGTGACTCTCCTAGTTTAACTCCCCTGAGCATACAATGACGGCCGATTATTATACCCAGATCCTTCTCTACAAGTATCTCTCTTAATTTAATTATCCTAAACATACGATGACTGCACATTATTACAATCAATCCTTCTCTACCAGTGACTCTCCTAGTTTAACTCCCCTGAGCATAAGATGACGGCAGATTATTATGCCCAGATCCTTCTCTACCAGTGACTCTCCTAGTTTAACTCCCCTGAGCATACAATGACGGCCGATTATTATACCCAGATCCTTCTCTACAAGTATCTCTCTTAATTTAATTATCCTAAACATACGATGACTGCACATTATTACAATCAATCCTTCTCTACCAGTGACTCTCCAAGTTTAATTACCCTAAATATACGATGACTGCACGTTATTACAAACAGATCCTCATCTACAAGTGATTTTCTAACACGGGACTCAGTAGTTTTACTGTTTTAATATAATTAATAAGTAAGTTTAATAGTGGACCCATCACTGAATCTTGGGGTGCACCTCTCATACTCAAGGCCCATTCATAGCACCAATTATTTACATGAGGGCTCATTCAGATGTCCATGCAAATTGGCTAGAAATCAGGATTGGCTCCAAACTAGACATTGTCAAATAAAAAGGTCTGAGAAAAATGTTTCAGGAAAATGTTTTTTTTTCCAAAAATCTCAACGTGAACACAGTCTTAATTTTTTATTAAAAGATTATTAGACAATTTTAGACAAACGTCTTTTAATGATTTGAGTGTTTTTGAAAAATACCAGCTTAGAGTGACTAGGAATATTTGTAATTGGAATATGATCTCGCTTACTAAAACACGGATGACCAGGAGGAATAAACTCTCCATTTCCCGAGACTAATAGACTAGAGGATTTCAGTCCTGGCCCTAGGAGGAGTGATCAGATACAATTCATCATAATTACTCCACTGCAGAGCTAGTAATATTTACGTTGGAATGTCAAAAGATATAGTCCCACCTGTTGAGGGTTCACCTATAAGCCGAGCTTCAAAAAAGTTCACTTCTTAAGGCTGCGTGCCCACGTTGCGTATTACAAGCGTATATGCTGCTGAATTTCCGCAGAGTAAACGCATGTAAAACACATGTATATCCGCACCCCATGGTCCCCAATGGCATTCCGCAATGTCAATGCCCATGCTGCGGATTTTTCCGCAGCGTATATGCTGCGGTCAAAAATCCGCAGCATGTTCATTAATTTTGCGTTTCCGCATGCGGATGGTACCCAAGTCTGGAGGAGAGGAGACTCTCATTCAGACCTGGGTACCATTGTACCTGTAAAAAAAAGAATAAAATAAAGTTTATACTTATCTTCTGATGTCTTCCCGGTGTTTTCCCGCCGTCGCGAGGTGTGTGAAGGACCTGCCACGTCATTGAGTCATGTGACACATCACATGACTCAATGACGTCACCGAAGGTCCTGCACACAACAGCGAGAGCCGCTCAAGACTCCGGACGGGGCAGAGAATGCATCGGTAGGTGAGTATAAACTTTATTTTTTTATTTTTTACCATTCTGATTCTTTTTTTAACTATTACTGATCACACTATATAAATCCATGCCGGTTGCATGGATTTATATAGTGTGAACAAGTTGTCAAGCACCTTCCAAGTGATGCTTGAATCACTTGGAGAAGTGCTTGATAACCCGCATGCGGAAATGCATGCAAAGACGCCTCACAAACGCTTGACAAACGATTCTACCTGGCGGGAAAACCGCATGTAATATCCGCATGCGATTTTCCCGCCAGGGAGAAGCGTAAAAAATATGCTTCATTTCCGCAACGTGGGCACATAGCCTTACCATCATGGAAAATTAAATGTTAGGTGTCATGATTCCTCCCTTCAGAAGGTCAAGGGCATGGGCATGCTGAGATGTCAGTTTGTTGATAGACAGCTCAGTCATTCAATCGGGTGCAGGGGTGTCCTGAGCTGTCGGTACTTTGACAGCTCAGTCATCCAATCAGGAGACTAGGAGGTGCTGGGCTTTTTGCAGGTGTTCCATGTGGCTAATTAATTCCTTGCTACTTAGCCCAGCTCAGAACTCTGCCAATCGTAGCACTCGCTCAGTGGTGCTTTTTGCCTGAATTTCTGTGCGCTGTTCATTGATCTATTGCTGCCTAAATTTGGACCTAGTTCTGACCATCTGTTTGCTCAACCCCTTTGCTCTGATCCACTATTCTCCTGGTATTTTGACTTCGGACCCTTACCCGACTTTGCTTTTATCTTTTCCCTCATTCTTATTACATGCTCACTTGTCATCTGACCCCGAAATGTTTGACTATCCTGCCTCATGGATTGTCTGTTATAGTACGATTTCAGTTTCTTTTTTTTTTCCTTGCCACCAATGGATCCAGCTTGTACTTTCTGATGAAGTGGAGAATCAGAACCAGATGGTCCAGGATCTGGCCAGGGTGGACCAGAAGCTAGAATCTTTACAGTCCCAACTACAAGGTCAGTTTACTAGTACAATGGGTGCTTCTCAAAGCTCTTCGCTAGTGACTGTATGTAGCATCGGCGTCTCTGCCGGGCAGAGACGCCGTTCCCCTCACCGCCGCGGTTCAGGTCCGGCATCTTTCTGCTCCCTTGCTGCTGTGGTGCGCACCGCGCGCAGCTCCCCGGGCACTGTGCTTAGGGCCTGCGCGCGCTCCCTCCCTCTTAAAGGGGCCACGCGCGCAGTCATAGAGTCCCCGGCCAATGGCCGGAGGACTTCTCCTATATAAGGCATCTACTCCAAAATGGAGGTGCCTGTGCAAGGTTGTTGTTCCGTGTGCTAACACTTGCTGTAGCCCTCAGGTCCCGCTGCTTTTCTGTCCTGCCTGCCAGTCTGTCTATCACTCCAGCCCGCCAGCCTGTCTAACAGTTCTGTCCTCCTGTCTGTCTACAGTCATACCCGCCAGCCTGCTTACCTGGAGTTCCTGTCTGTTACCTGTTGTGTCCGCCAGCCTGCTTACCTGGAGCACCTGCCTGTAACCTGCTGTGCCCGCTAGCCACCCTACCTGGAGCACCTGCCTGTAACCTGCCGTGCCCGCCAGTCTGTCTTCCCGGAGCACCTGCCTATTATCTGACGTGCCCGCCTGCTTGCCTACCTGGAGCACCTGCCTGGCTATCTGCCGTACCAGCCTGCTTATCCACCCGGACCACCCGTCAGCCTTCCTGCCGTGCTCATCCGCTGTACTGGTCAGCTCCTGTCATCTGACCCGTGGGAGTCACCTGCTCTCACACAAGGTCAGTCCCAGAGTGGCACCTGGTCCACCTGCCCGGTTCCTCCCAGGGTCACGGACTCGACTGAGCCGCCGTGTGACCTGGGTCGGTCCGAGTAGGCACTTAGTTACGCCCCTCTGGTCCCTCCCGCAGCACAGAGGTTCCACCACCCGGACCCGTAACCTTGTAGTTATGACTTCTGTACCCTCTGATGTGCACTTGATCTCTCCCGAACCAATGGTGGCAGTTCTGGATACATTTTCGGGGGAGAAAGCAGTTTAGGGTCTTCAGGCAGAGCTGCAGATTGTTTATTAAGTTACGACCCCAGTCTTCAGGGAATGAGTCAGCGGGTAGAAATAATTATGTCCCTGCTGTGGGGGGCCCAGATTTGGGCATTTCCTTGTCCTCACAAGCAACAGAACAATGTTTTGTTGACACCTTAAGGATAATTATGATGACCCTGGTAGGGTCCAGGTCGGAGAGGCAGAGATCATGAACCTGACACATGGGGGCTGCACTGCTGAGTACTATAATTTCAAGTTCTGGCAATGGTCCTCTGTGTAATGATGCTGCTCTCAGGTGCCAGTTCTACAGAGGTCTTTCTGATACACTTAAGGACGCTCTGGCTCTGCATACTCCACCTTGCTCCTTGGGGGAGGCCATGACCCAGGCCATTCGTATGCATCCAATAATTCGGGAAAGATGTCGTGAGCAACAGAGGGTTTCGGTCATTCCTCCAGAGTCCATCCGCTTACCTGAGGCGGAACCTATGGAGGTTGGAGCTTCCAGCTCTCGGGCCGTTGAGAGGAGATGTCGGCTTGTTCTCGGACCAACAGAAGATACAGATAGAAAGATTTAATGGAGACAGCACCGACCTCCACCTGCAGAGCCGCCACCACATATATGGCTGCTCTGTGCGCACAGGAGCTGTGATGAGGTCACAGGAGGGGAGGAGTCAGGGGTCACATGATCAGGGGCCTCAGTGGATGCAGGACTCTGCTGTGCTGGTTGTCATGGTGCTGGATGAGCTGAAGTTTATGTGTGGGGTCAGGAGGGGTTTACAGTGTGGATGTAGCAGAGCCGCGTGTGTACGAGGTGTACGGAGCGGAGCCGCGTGTGTACGAGGTGTACGGAGCGGAGCCGTGTGTGTACGAGGTGTACGGAGCAGAGCCGTGTGTGTACGAGGTGTACGGATCAGAGCCGCGTGTGTACGAGGCGTACGGAGCAGAGCCGCGTGTGTACGAGGTGTACAGAGCAGAGCCGTGTGTGTACGAGGTGTACGGAGCAGAGCCGCGCGTGTACGAGGTGTACGGAGCGGATCCGCGTGTGTACGAGGTGTACGGAGCAGAGCCGCGCGTGTACGGAGCAGAGCCGCGCGTGTACGAGGTGTACGGAGCGGAGCCGTGTGTACGAGGTGTACGGAGCAGAGCCACGTGTGTACGAGGTGTACGGAGCGGAGCCTTGTGTGTACGAGGTGTACGGAGCGGAGCCTTGTGTGTACGAGGTGTACAGAGCGGAGCCTTGTGTGTACGAGGTGTACAGAGCGGAGCCTTGTGTGTACGAGGTGTACAGAGCGGAGCCGCGTGTGTACGAGGTGTACAGAGCGGAGCCGCGTGTGTACGAGGTGTACAGAGCGGAGCCGCGTGTGTACGAGGTGTACGGAGCGGAGCCGCGTGTGTACGATGTGTACGGAGCAGAGCCGTGTGTGTACGAGGTGTACGGAGCGGAGCCTCATGTATACGAGGTGTACGGCGCGGAGCCGCATGTGTACAAGGTGTACGGAGCGGAGCCTTGTGTGTACAAGGTGTACGGAGCGGAGCCTTGTGTGTACAAGGTGTACGGAGCGGAGCCTTGTGTGTACGAGGTGTACGGAGCGGAGCCTTGTGTATACGAGGTCTACGGAGCGGAGCCTTGTGTATACGAGGTGTACGGAGCGGAGCCGCATGTGTACGAGGTGTACGGAGCGGAGCCTTGTGTATACGAGGTGTATGGAGCGGAGCCGCATGTGTACGAGGTGTATGGAGCGGAGCCGCATGTGTACGAGGTGTACAGAGCGGAGCCGTGTGTGTACGAGGTGTACAGAGCAGAGCCGTGTGTGTACGAGGTGTACGGAGCAGAGCCGCGCGTGTACGAGGTGTACGGAGCAGAGCCGCGCGTGTACGAGGTGTACGGAGCAGAGCCGCGCGTGTACGGAGCAGAGCCGCGCGTGTACGGAGCAGAGCCGCGCGTGTACGAGGTGTACGGAGCGGAGCCGTGTGTACGAGGTGTACAGAGCAGAGCCACGTGTGTACGAGGTGTACGGAGCGGAGCCTTGTGTGTACGAGGTGTACAGAGCGGAGCCTTGTGTGTACGAGGTGTACAGAGCGGAGCCGCGTGTGTACGAGGTGTACAGAGCGGAGCCGCGTGTGTACGAGGTGTACAGAGCGGAGCCGCGTGTGTACGAGGTGTACAGAGCGGAGCCGCGTGTGTACGAGGTGTACAGAGCAGAGCCGCGTGTGTACGAGGTGTACGGAGCGGAGCCTCATGTATACGAGGTGTACGGCGCGGAGCCGCATGTGTACAAGGTGTACGGAGCGGAGCCTTGTGTGTACAAGGTGTACGGAGCGGAGCCTTGTGTGTACGAGGTGTACGGAGCGGAGCCTTGTGTATACGAGGTCTACGGAGCGGAGCCTTGTGTATACGAGGTGTACGGAGCGGAGCCGCATGTGTACGAGGTGTACGGAGCGGAGCCTTGTGTATACGAGGTGTATGGAGCGGAGCCGCATGTGTACGAGGTGTATGGAGCGGAGCCGCATGTGTACGAGGTGTACAGAGCGGAGCCGCGCGTGTACGAGGCGTGCGGAGCGGAGCCGCGCGTGTACGAGGTGTACGGAGCGGAGCCGCGCGTGTACGAGGTGTACGGAGCGGAGCCTTGTGTGTACGAGGTGTACGGAGCGGAGCCGCGTGTGTACGAGGTGTACAGAGCGGAGCCGCGTGTGTACGAGGTGTACAGAGCGGAGCCGCGTGTGTACGAGGTGTACAGAGCGGAGCCGCGTGTGTACGAGGTGTACAGAGCGGAGCCTTGTGTGTACGAGGTGTACGGAGCGGAGCCTTGTGTGTACGAGGTGTACGGAGCGGAGCCTTGTGTGTACGAGGTGTACGGAGCGGAGCCTTGTGTATACGAGGTGTACGGAGCGGATCCGCGCGTGTACGAGGTGTACGGAGCGGATCCGCGCGTGTACGAGGTGTACGGAGCAGAGCCGCGCGTGTACGAGGTGTACGGAGCAGAGCCGCGCGTGTACGAGGTGTACGGAGCAGAGCCGCGCGTGTACGGAGCAGAGCCGCGCGTGTACGAGGTGTACGGAGCGGAGCCGTGTGTACGAGGTGTACGGAGCAGAGCCACGTGTGTACGAGGTGTACAGAGCGGAGCCGCGTGTGTACGAGGTGTACAGAGCGGAGCCGCATGTGTACAAGGTGTACGGAGCGGAGCCTTGTGTGTACGAGGTGTACGGAGCGGAGCCTTGTGTGTACGAGGTGTACGGAGCGGAGCCTTGTGTATACGAGGTCTACGGAGCGGAGCCTTGTGTATACGAGGTGTACGGAGCGGAGCCGCATGTGTACGAGGTGTACGGAGCGGAGCCTTGTGTATACGAGGTGTATGGAGCGGAGCCGCATGTGTACGAGGTGTATGGAGCGGAGCCGCATGTGTACGAGGTGTACAGAGCGGAGCCGTGTGTGTACGAGGTGTACAGAGCAGAGCCGTGTGTGTACGAGGTGTACGGAGCAGAGCCGCGCGTGTACGAGGTGTACGGAGCAGAGCCGCGCGTGTACGAGGTGTACGGAGCAGAGCCGCGCGTGTACGAGGTGTACGGAGCAGAGCCGCGCGTGTACGGAGCAGAGCCGCGCGTGTACGGAGCAGAGCCGCGCGTGTACGAGGTGTACGGAGCGGAGCCGTGTGTACGAGGTGTACAGAGCAGAGCCACGTGTGTACGAGGTGTACGGAGCGGAGCCTTGTGTGTACGAGGTGTACAGAGCGGAGCCTTGTGTGTACGAGGTGTACAGAGCGGAGCCGCGTGTGTACGAGGTGTACAGAGCGGAGCCGCGTGTGTACGAGGTGTACAGAGCGGAGCCGCGTGTGTACGAGGTGTACAGAGCGGAGCCGCGTGTGTACGAGGTGTACAGAACAGAGCCGTGTGTGTACGAGGTGTACGGAGCGGAGCCTCATGTATACGAGGTGTACGGCGCGGAGCCGCATGTGTACAAGGTGTACGGAGCGGAGCCTTGTGTGTACAAGGTGTACGGAGCGGAGCCTTGTGTGTACGAGGTGTACGGAGCGGAGCCTTGTGTATACGAGGTCTACGGAGCGGAGCCTTGTGTATACGAGGTGTACGGAGCGGAGCCGCATGTGTACGAGGTGTACGGAGCGGAGCCTTGTGTATACGAGGTGTATGGAGCGGAGCCGCATGTGTACGAGGTGTACGGAGCGGAGCCGCATGTGTACGAGGTGTACAGAGCGGAGCCGCGCGTGTACGAGGCGTGCGGAGCGGAGCCGCGCGTGTACGAGGTGTACGGAGCGGAGCCGCGCGTGTACGAGGTGTACGGAGCGGAGCCTTGTGTGTACGAGGTGTACGGAGCGGAGCCGCGTGTGTACGAGGTGTACAGAGCGGAGCCGCGTGTGTACGAGGTGTACAGAGCGGAGCCGCGTGTGTACGAGGTGTACAGAGCGGAGCCGCGTGTGTACGAGGTGTACAGAGCGGAGCCGCGTGTGTACGAGGTGTACGGAGCGGAGCCTTGTGTGTACGAGGTGTACGGAGCGGAGCCTTGTGTGTACGAGGTGTACGGAGCGGAGCCTTGTGTATACGAGGTGTACGGAGCGGAGCCGCATGTGTACGAGGTGTACGGAGCGGATCCGCGCGTGTACGAGGTGTACGGAGCAGAGCCGCGCGTGTACGAGGTGTACGGAGCAGAGCCGCGCGTGTACGAGGTGTACGGAGCAGAGCCGCGCGTGTACGGAGCAGAGCCGCGCGTGTACGAGGTGTACGGAGCGGAGCCGTGTGTACGAGGTGTACGGAGCAGAGCCACGTGTGTACGAGGTGTACAGAGCGGAGCCGCGTGTGTACGAGGTGTACAGAGCGGAGCCGCATGTGTACAAGGTGTACGGAGCGGAGCCTTGTGTGTACGAGGTGTACGGAGCGGAGCCTTGTGTGTACGAGGTGTACGGAGCGGAGCCTTGTGTATACGAGGTCTACGGAGCGGAGCCTTGTGTATACGAGGTGTACGGAGCGGAGCCGCATGTGTACGAGGTGTACGGAGCGGAGCCTTGTGTATACGAGGTGTATGGAGCGGAGCCGCATGTGTACGAGGTGTATGGAGCGGAGCCGCATGTGTACGAGGTGTATGGAGCGGAGCCGCGCGTGTACGAGGCGTGCGGAGCGGAGCCGCGCGTGTACGAGGCGTGCGGAGCGGAGCCGCGCGTGTACGAGGTGTACGGAGTGGAGCCGCGCGTGTACGAGGTGTACGGAGCGGAGCCTTGTGTATACGAGGTGTACGGAGCGGAGCCGCATGTGTACGAGGTGTACGGAGCAGAGCCTTGTGTGTACGAGGTGTACGGAGCAGAGCCTTGTGTGTACGAGGTGTACAGAGCGGAGCCTTGTGTATACGAGGTGTACGGAGCGGAGCCGCATGTGTACGAGGTGTACGGAGCGGAGCCTTGTGTGTACAAGGTGTACGGAGCGGTGCCTTGTGTGTACGAGGTGTACGGAGCGGAGCCTTGTGTATACAAGGTCTACGGAGCGGAGCCTTGTGTATACGAGATCTACGGAGCGGAGCCTTGTGTATACGAGGTGTACGGAGCGGAGCCGCATGTGTACGAGGCGTACGGAGCGGAGCCGCGCGTGTACGAGGCGTACGGAGCGGAGCCGCGCGTGTACGAGGCGTACGGAGCGGAGCCGCGCGTGTACGAGGCGTACGGAGCGGAGCCGCGCGTGTACGAGGCGTACGGAGCGGAGCCGCGCGTGTACGAGGCGTACGGAGCGGAGCCGCGCGTGTACGAGGCGTACGGAGCGGAGCCGCGCGTGTACGAGGCGGAGCCGCGCGTGTACGAGGCGTACGGAGCGGAGCCGCGCGTGTACGAGGCGTACGGAGCGGAGCCGGGCGTGTACGAGGCGTACGGAGCGGAGCCGGGCGTGTACGAGGCGTACGGAGCGGAGCCGGGCGTGTACGAGGCGTGCGGAGCTGAGTGTGTACGAGGCGTACGGAGCGGAGCCGCGTGTGTTTATATTCTGTCTGTCAAAAACATGGATAGAACATGAACGTGAAAAGCAGAGGTGTGAACGAGGCCTAGGACTGACACTGCGCCTCCTTTATTTCATCCATGCTGAGCTCTTCATTGAGGCTGTGGAGACGATGGGGCAGATTTATCGCAGGTTCATGCTGTTTGATCTATGTGCACGTGTTTAGACTAAGTTTACACAAACCACTAGGTGGCGCTTCCTCTGTGCCAGGAATGTGTGCTTCCGTTTTGCAGCATTTTTCAATGCGCGGTGCCTCGCTCTAGACCACGCCCCTTTCCAGTAAGGCGACGCCCAGTTGTTGCAGAATGTCCTGAATAAGGTATAAATGATGAAACAAGTTGATCACATTGGCGGCTTCTGTTGAATAAAATGAGAGAGTCGTAGCTGTGGAATATTGTACAATGGATAATACAAAAAAAATAGGACTCGCACACCTTTAGTATTTAATTAATCCTCTATGTGGCCAATATACTAACATACTAATACTCGATGTGTCAGCGCACTGCGACTACTGATTACATGAACTCCAATATTGCTGTAAACATTAGGTGCTTCGTTAGCGTTTTTTGATCAACAAGCACAAAGCCTCCAACCACGTCAAGGTGACCTTTTAATATGAATGGTCCCTAACAACTATATGTCCTACCTCTCTATGTGCCAAACCTTGTGTTGGAAAGATAGGTGGATAAGGGTGTTGAGCCCTGGAGGGGGCCATAGTGTGCTGACTAGTGATGAGCGAGTATGTTCGGTTAACCCTTTCGGCGAGTATGCTCGGGCGAATAACCGAGTATTTTCAGCGTACTCGGTGATATGTTTGAATCACTCCCGTGTGCATGATTTGCGACTGTTTGACAGCTTTAATAAATGTAAGGAATGCTTGTTTCTTAAGCATTAGTGCGCTTCTGGTCGGCTCTTCTGTTTACTTGCCCCTGTATCATAAAATGATGCACAACACACGGTAGTCTATAGTCGCCCCAATCATTTTGATGATGGCTCCTTCGCAATTTAGTGCAACCTCTTGAAGTGAGCTGGGTGTAAGTTAACTTTAGGAGCACGGTCTGGTCATTTTACACATTTTCGTGGATTAAACACTTTTGACTGTGCCAGGAAAGTTCTGATGTTACTTATCAATTACTTTTGTAAAGCCGCCTCTTCAGAGAGGAAGAGGACTAGAGCTCTAGCTCCACAATTTCCCAGAAGAGCATGCATGGCTTATAAGTCTCCTCACTCTGACATGCCAGGCTTGGCTTGTCACTCTCCACAAGCAGAAATGTTATCCCGTAGACATGATTTGTAAAGCTGAAAAGCCCAACCACATCTGCCATTGTTGTATGAGCTTGTATCGTACCGTCCATACTCCGTGAATATTATATGCCTTACAGAATACATGTCTAACTCTGGCTTGTGGGCCAAATCTGGCCCGCAGGGTTGTTATATTTGGCCCGCAATACCAGAACCGCCACCCCCATGTGGGGCTATTATTTGTATGGAGAACTAGGTGGGGCCCATCATACTGTATACTGGTTAACCCGTGACTTAGTCCAAGTTTTTCATTTTGACCCTCTGTGTGTTGGAGCTTGATATCCCTGCCTTACAGCAATGTTCTCAGGATTATATACACTGCTCAAAAAAATAAAGGGAACACTCAAACATCTCATCCTAGATATGAATGAATGAAATATTCTCATTGAATACTTTGTTCTGTACAAAGTTGAATGTTATGACAACAAAATCACACAAAAATCATCAATGGAAATCAAATTTATTAACCAATGGAGGCCCGGATTTTGAGTCACCCCCAAAATTAAAGTGGAAAAACACACTACAGGCTGATCCAACTTTGATGTAATGTCCTTAAAACAAGTCAAAATGAGGCTCAGTATTGTGTGTGGACTTCACGTGCCTGTATGACCTCCCTACAACGCCTGGGCATGCTCCTGATGAGGTTGCGGATGGTCTCCTGTGGGATCTCCTCCCAGACCTGGACTAAAGCATCCGCCAACTCCTGGACAGTCTGTGGTGCAAGGTGACATTGGTGGATGGAGCGAGACATGATGTCCCAGATGTGCACAATCGGATTCAGGTCTGGGGAACGGGCGGACCAGTCCATAGCTTCAATGCCTTTATCTTGCAGGAACTGCTGACACACTCCAGCCATATGAGGTCTGGCATTGTCCTGCATTAGGAGGAACCCAGGGCCAACCGCACCAGCATATGGTCTCACAAGGGGTCTGAGGATCTCATCTCGGTACCTAATCGCAGTCTGGCGAGCACATAGAGGGCTGTGCGGCCCTCCAAAGAAATGCCACCCCACACCATTACTGACCCACTGACAAACCGGTCATGCTGATGTTGCAGGCAGCAGATCGCTCTCCACGGCGTCTCCAGACTCTGTCACGTCTGTCACATGTGCTCAGTGTGGACCTGCTTTCATCTGTGAAGAGCACAGGGCGCCAGTGGCGACTTTGCCAATCCTGGTGTTCTGTGGCAAATGTCAAGCGTCATGCACGGTGTTGGGCTGTGAGCACCACCCCCATCTGTGGACTTCGGGCCCTCATACCACTCTCATGGAGTCGGTTTCTAACCGTTTGTGCAGACACATGCCACAGCTCGCACTGATGTGCCATCCTGGATGAACTGCACTACCTGAGCAACTTCTGTGGGTTGTACTGTAGACACCGCCTCATGCTACTGTACCTCTAGGGGTGAGAGCAACGGCAAAATGAAAAAGTGACCAAAACAACAGCCCAAAAGGCTGAGAACAGAGAAATAGTCTGTGGTCACCACTTGCTGAACCACTCCTTTATAGGGGTATCTTGCTAATTGCCGATCATTTCTACCAGTTGTCTGTTACATTTGCACAACAGCAGGAGAAATTGATTCACAATCAGTGTTGCTTCATAACTGGACAGGTAGATTTCACAGAAGTGTGATTAACTTGGGAGTTACATTGTGTTGTTTAAGTGTTCCCTTTATTTTTTTTGAGCAGTGTACTTTGCCAAACTGTCTTTATCTGGTAATACACATCACAAGAAGGGGTTAAAACAATAAGAGCCCCAGTTTGTTTTCTTGAACCATATACCTTCCATAATAAAACCTTCAGATAAGCTTTAGTGGATCTCCTGAAATGACTCTGATAGAGCAGTGGTCCCCAACCTTTTTTGCACCAGGGACCGGCTTGAAGCAAGATCATTTTTCCATGGCCCAGCAAGGAGGGGGTGGGGTGGGCGGGGCTTTGGTCATATGGGGGCGGGGTAATGGAGGGATTTGGAGTTTAGTGCATACTTATCATATAGTGTAGACCAGGTCCCCGCCAGGAGCTATGCCAGGAGCCCCACATAATGTGCTGTGCCAGGAGCCGCATCACTGAGGCCCCATCACGCCCTGCAGCAGGACAGGGCAGCTGTCCTGACAGCTGCTGTTCAGCTGCATTTACTTCATCCCAGGGGCGGACACAGACTGTAGTGGGCCCCTGTGCAAGAAATTTTTGGGGGCCCCCCCCGCCCTTCATAAGGCAACAAAGTTATGTAAACATAACCCCCCCATGTGCATCTCTCACCCCCCCATGTGCAGCTCACCCCCGTGCATCTCTCATCCCCCCCGTGCATCTCTCATCCCCCTCCGTGCATCTCTCATCCCCCTCCGTGCATCTCTCATCCACCCCCCGTGCATCTCTCATCCACCCCCCGTGCATCTCTCATCCCCTCCGTGCATCTCTCACCCCCCCGTGCATCTCTCATCCACCCCCCGTGCATCTCTCATCCCCCCCGTGCATCTCTCACCCCCCCGTGCATCTCTCATCCACCCCCCGTGCATCTCTCATCCCCCCCGTGCATCTCTCACCCCCCCGTGCATCTCTCACCCCCCGTGCATCTCTCACCCCCCCGTGCATCTCTCATCTCTCCCCTCCCTCCCATGTGCATCTCTCATCTCTCCCCTCCCCCATGTGCATCTCTCATCTCTCCCCTCCCCCCATGTGCATCTCTCATCTCTCCCCTCCCCATGTGCATCTCTCATCTCTCCCCTCCCCCCCATGTGGATCTCTCATCTCTCCCCTCCCCCATGTGCATCTCTCATCTCTCCCCTCCCCCCATGTGCATCTCCCATTCCTAGTTAATTGTATTTAAAAAAAAATAAAACTTGTTATACTTACCCCCATGCGATCCCTGCAGAATCCTGGCGCTCGTCCAAATCGCTGACACCAGGTTCTCCTGACTTCCGGCCATGTGACGGCGCCGTCACATGACCGGAAGTCAGGGGAATCATGAAGGTGCTGCCGCAGCAGCGCTTAGATGTCCCGGACCCGGCGCTTAGCATGCGGCCGGGGGCCCCATGAGGAGAGAGACGCACAAGAGGGGGGCTCCGAGGGGGCTCCTACCGGCCGGGCCCCATACTGGAGTCAGGGCAGTCATGCCCTGATGGCGGCCCTGCTGGAGGCTGGAGGGGCCCCCTCTCCCCGCGGACCGGCTGAAAAACCCCAACGGCCCGGTCCTGGTCCGCGGACCGGCGGTTGGGGACCTCTGTGATAGAGGACTCAAACCTGCACTAGGTCTACAAGACTGAAGAATGTTCAAGTTACCTCTGTGTCAAAAGAACTGGGGTCAATATGGAGAGTTGTGTCCAGTATAGCTGCATTTAATCTGTAGTAGTCACTACAAATTACTTGTGAGGCCACATCTAGAATGTGGGATCCAGTTTTGGGCTTCACATTTTAAAACAGTTATTCGGAAGTTAGAGTCAGTTCAGAGGCAGCAGCTAGATTATTACAAGGGACGGAGACTTCTCATATGTTGAGAGGTTGGAAAAGTTGGGCTTTTTTAGCTTAGAAAAACGAAGCCTCAGAGGAGATCTCACTTATATGTATAAATACATGTGAGATCAATACAAAGGACTTGTGTAATGGGATGGGTGGTGGAGCCACTGTGCCGTGGTGCAAGGAGAGACTCGGGAAAATAACTAGGGACCTCACGAAATTCAACTTCGGATGTACAGCGGCTTGACTACTCCATGACCCAAGGAGGGGCGAGGAAGGTGGACCAGGTGCTAATCCGGGTCTGACCTCGGGAAGATAGCAACTGACCCCCAAGGGACAGGAGGCAGGAACAGGCGGGCACGGCTGGTAGACTGGCAGGCGGGCACGGTTGGTAGACAGGCTGACGGACAGGCAGGTAAATGGAGATACATGCACTGGGACCTGAGAACTAACAAGAGTGTTTAGCAAACAAATTTACAACGTTGCACAGGCACCTCCATGTTGGAGGAGGTGCCTTAAGTAGTTTATTTTATTTATTTTACTCACTTACATAGCGCCATTAATTCCACAGCGTTTTACAGACATTATGGGCACTGTCCCCATTGGGGCTCACAATCTACATTCCCTATGATTATGTCTTTTGGAGTATGTGAGGAAACCGGAGAACCAGGAGGAAACCCACACAAACTCCTTGCAGATGTTGTCTTTTTAGTGTAATCCAACCATTGGCCAGGGACATTCAGTATGGCGTGCGGCCCCTTAAGAGGCAGGAAGTGCGCGTGCCCCCCCAAGCACAGTACTCGGGGATCTGTTAGTTGTGCGTGTACCCCGGGCAGTGTCAGTGTGTAAGGAGGACGGAGGAGTGGAACACTCTTAGCGGGGGCTGTGGCAGTAAGGGGGTCGGCGTCTCTGCCACAGAAGAGGGGCAGGAGGCAGAGACGCAGGCGCTACAACTTGCACATGACTTATTCCTTCCAAGAACCAGGGGCACTCATTACGTTTGGAGGAGAGGAGATTCCGGCAGCTAAATAGGAAAGGGTTCTTTACAGTTAGAGCAGTCAGACTGTGGAATGCCGACCACAAGAGGTAGTAATGGCAGACACTAGAACAGTTTTTAAAAAATGGCTGGATGTTTTTATCACAACAAATGGCATTGTGGGTTTTAAATAAACTAGCGATAGAGAACGTATAACTGGTGGAGGAAGGTTGACCTTGATGGACCGGAGTCTTTATTCTAACAATCTATATAACACCAGCTACTTAAGCTCGGCTACTATTCTTTGCGGCCACTGCAGCTCAGCTCCATTGCAGTGACTGACAGAGGGCGGAAATGTAGAGGGAGAAATTGTGCGAATGCCTGTACAGGTCGAATAAACTTGTTCATAAAATCTGTTATGGCAATCTGCCAACAGCAGGGGGTGCCATTGCGCCCAGGCGTTGTGATGGGAGGGAATAAAGGAGACCACAACCTCGTGATGCTCAGCAAGAGTCCCTCACTCTGGGAGGGTCAAGAGTATATTTTTATAGGTTTTCCAAGGGGGTTTCCAGAACTGGGGCCCCTCTACAAAGACACTCAATTGTCTAATTAATCCAGTAGTCTTACTTAATTGGTTACACCCAGTTATGCAACATTACATCTATTACTTATCTACTTTAACATAATACTCTTGGCAGGTGGCCATCATCATCTCAAGTTCACTTTAAGCAAAGTCATTCTTGTTCTTAAAGTTATATGAAGCTCTCAACCGCCATCTTGGATATCTGTATGTCGCAGCAGAAATTCTTCTTAGCACAAAGTCTTATATAATTCAAACACATCACACAATTAATATAAGAATCTGTTCCTTCACAAAATCCTTGCGAAAAGCGCGATATCCATTGAAGATGTTGATTATGGTTAAGTGAATCAGCTGCTCAGTGGAACTCTCTCTCATAGTAATGGTTATCTCATTCAGTTGAGTAGGATGGTACGTCAAGAGGAGGCAAGAACATATACAAGAGAGCAGAAAGTAGTCATAGCTAAGATTGTAACTTTCATTACTGATGCTTTGCAGAGGTGAAATCTAGTACCATTGGATGAGAGACTTGGGGAGGAAACCTGAATCAAATTAATTTGGAATGGAAAATCTGTGAATCTGAGAAGGAAGTTGGCAAAATTCTGCTTTGACTTCCACATAAAGACAGCTATTTATGAAGTGCAACCAAAAGAGTCATTCCACATACAGTTCCTGATGGTTTAATGGGAATGACTCCAAAACATTTACTAGGTGTCCATCATTTTTGAAGGTTGGTACTGTAAAATCTTTGGAAGTGCACCCCAGCCACCACCATGCTTCACCGTAGGCAGGGTGTTCTTTTTAGCATTTGCTTCATTCATCCTCTTTCAATAATACTTTTATCCATAGGCCTGAAAATGTTGTTTTGTTTCATCGCTCGACAGGACAGAATCCCAAAATTCCTGTGACTTATTGACATGATTTTGACACTATTAGAGCTGACAACTCTGGTCAGTGAAGGTGTACTTCTTGGAGATGGGTCATGTTTCCTTCAAGTCCAGGTAATGTAGTCAGTGTTCCTGGGACTTTGAATGTTTTTAGAGTTACAGCTGGAAGCAGTCTTTACAAGTTCAATATCTTTGCAATTCTTTTGTATTCTTTTCCTTGTTTCCACTAAGCAATGGTCTCTTCACAACTTTTTCAACCACTCTCGAGAACACAAGAATATTAATGAACCAAAGGGAGTTAACCATAAAGACTGGGCTAAGATTCCTCAGGAATGAGGCAAAACCGATGTCTGGGTATGTGGGTATGTAGCAATGTTTACAGCTGGTGATAACTGCCATAATGATAATAATTTTTATTTTTATAGCGCCAACATATTCTGCAGCACTTTACAATTTTAGGGGGACTTATACAGACAATACAGACGTTACAAAATAAGCATAACTCATATCAAAAGGAGTGAGGGCCCTGCTCGCAAGCTTACAGTCTATGAGGACATAGGGGGGGCACAAAAGGTATCATGTACATATGTTATATAATATAGCCATAATATACTAAATAGGGTATGTACATAACACTACATGAACTGTTCGCCAGTCAGTACGTGTACATTACAGACTATTATGTGCATGAATGGTATGAATTTGAAGAAAATTTTAATATGGGCTAAACTAGGACAGTTAGATAAGTATGTTAAGGCGATAGGCCAGTCTAAAGAAATGGGTTTTTAGGGCACACTTAAAACTGTGGGTATTGGGAATTAATCGAATTGTCCTGAGTAGTGCATTCCAAAGAATTGGCGCAACACATGAGAAATCTTGGAGACGAGAGTGGGAAGTTCGGAGGATTTTAGTTTAAAGTCATTGGCAGAACAGAGGGCATGGGTAGGGTGGTGACTGCGATGAGGGAGGAGATGTAGGGCGGTGCTGAAGCATGGAGCGCTTTGTGAGTAAGCGTGATAAGTTTATATTGAACTCTGTATTGGATGGGCATAGGGAACAGGCATCGGTGTAGCGGTTGGAGAGGAATATGATCCTGGCTGTTGCATTAAGGACGGATTGGAGATGGGAAAGTTTAGAAAGAGGGAGACCGATTAGTAAAAAAGTTGCAGTAGTCCAGGCGAGAATGAATAAGAGCTACAGTAAGAGTTTTTGCCGAGTCAAAGGTAAGAAAAGTTATGAGTCTAGAGATGTTTTTGAGGTGTAGATGACATGAACGAACGAGTGATTTGATGTGAGGAACGAAGGAAAAATCTGAATCAAACATGACCCCAAGACAGCGGGCATGTTGCTGGGAGTAAAGGTAGAGCCACAAACGGAAATAGCAATAAAGGGCACAGGTAGGTTAGTGGAGGGAGGAAATACAAGTAGTTCAGTTTTTGGCAGATTCAGTTTTAGATAGAGGGAGGACATACTGTTAGAGACAGCGGAAAGACAATCACTGGTCTTTTGTAATAATGCAGGGGTGATATCTGGAGCAGAGGTTTATAATTGGGTGTCATCAGCATAGAGATGGTACTGAAAATCAAATCTGCTGATTATTTGTCCAATAGGAGCAGTGTATAAGGAGAAAAGAAGGGGGCCTAGGACTGATCCTTGAGGAACACCGACAGTAAGGGGAAGGAGAGAGGAGGAGGAGCCGGCAAAAGATACAGTGAAGGAGCGGTCAGAGAGGTAGGAGAACCAGGAGAGAACAGTGTCGTTGAGGCCAATAGTGAGGAGCATAGTGAGCAGGAGCTGGCGATCCACAGTGTTGAATGCTGCAAAGAGATCCAGGAGAATCAGCAGGGAGTAGTGGCCATTAGATTTAGCTGTTAGTAGATCATTAGAGACTTTAGGGAGTGCAGTTTCAGTAGAGTCTAAAGAGCGGAAACCAGATTGGTAAGGGTCAAGAAGAGAGTTATCTGAGAGATAGCGGATTAGACGGGAGTGGACCAGGCATTCCAGGAGTTTAGAGATAAAGGGAAGATTGGAAACAGGTCTGTAGTTAGCAGCGCAGTTCTGGTCAAGGGATAGTTTTTTAAGTAATAGATGTACAGTACAGACCAAAAGTTTGGACACACCTTCTCATTTAAAGATTTTTCTGTATTTTCATGACTTTGAAAATTGTACATTCACACTGAAGGCATCAAAACTATGAATTAACACATGTGGAATTATATACTTAACAAAAAAGTGTGAAACAACTGAAAATATGTCTTATATTCTAGGTTCTTCAAAGTAGCCACCTTTTGCTTTGATGACTGCATTGCACACTCTTGGCATTCTCTTGATGAGCTTCTAGAGGTAGTCACCGGAAATGGTTTTCACTTCACAGGCGTGCCCTGTCAGGTTTAATAAGTGGGATTTCTTGCCTTATAAATGGGGTTGGGACCATCAGTTGTGTTGTGCAGAAGTCAGGTGGATACACAGCTGATAGTCCTACTGAATAGACTGTTAGAATTTGTATTATGGCAAGAAAAAAGCAGCTAAGTAAAGAAAAACGCGTGGCCATCATTACTTTGAGAAATGAAGGTCAGTCAGTCCCAAAAACTAGGCAAACTATGAAAGTGTCCCCAAGTGCAGTTGCAAAAACCATCAAGCGCTACAAAGAAACTTGCTCACATGAGGACCACCCCAGGAAAGGAAGACCAAGAGTCACCTCTGCTTCTGAGGATAAGTTTATCCGAGTCACCAGCCTCAGAAATCACAGGTTAACAGCAGCTCAGATTAGAAACCAGATCAATGCCACACAGAGTTCTAGCAGCAGACACATCTCTACAACAACTGTTAAGGAGGAGACTTTGTGCAGCCGGCCTTCATGGTAAAATAGCTGCTAGGAAACCACTGCTAAGGACAGGCAACAAGCAGAAGAGACTTGTTTGGGCTAAAGAACACAAGAAATGGACATTAGACCAGTGGAAATCTGTGCTTTGGTCTGATGAGTCCAAATTTGAGATCTTTGGTTCCAACCACCGTGTCTTTGTGCGACGCAGAAAAGGTGAACGGATGGACTCTACATGCTTGGTTCCCACCGTGAAGCATGGAGGAGGAGGTGTGATGGTGTGGGGGTGCTTTGCTGGTGACACTGTTGGGGATTTATTCAAAATTGAAGGCATACTGAACCAGCATGGCTACCACAGCATCTTGCAGCGGCATGCTATTCTATCTGGTTTGCGTTTAGTTGGACCATCATTTATTTTTCAACAGGACAATGACCCCAAACACACCTCCAAGCTGTGTAAGGGCTATCTGACCAAGAAGGAGAGTGATGGGGTGCTACGCCAGATGACCTGGCCTCCACAGTCACCAGACCTGAACCCAATCGAGATGGTTTGGGGTGAGCTGGACCGCAGAGTGAAGGCAAAAGGGCCAACAAGTGCTAAGCATCTCTGGGAACTTCTTCAAGATTGTTGGAAGACCATTTCCGGTGACTACCTCTTGAAGCTCATCAAGAGAATGCCAAGAGTGTGCAAAGCAGTAATCAAAGCAATATGTGGCTACTTTGAAGAACCTAGGATATAAGACATATTTTCAGTTGTTTCACACTTTTTTGTTAAGTATATAATTCCACATGTGTTAATTCATAGTTTTGATGCCTTCAGTGTGAATGTACATTTTTCATGGTCATGAAAATACAGAAAAATCTTTAAATGAGATGGTGTGTCCAAACTTTTGGTCTGTACTGTATGCTGGCGTGTTTAAAAGAGGAGGGGAAAAATACCAGATGAGAGGGAGAGGTTGAATATTTTAGGTAGGTGAGTGGTGACAGCTGGAGAAAGGGACTGAAGAAGATGTGAGGGAATAGGGTCACTGGTGCAGGTGGTAGGGCCAGAAGATACAAGGAGCCTGGTCACTTCTTCCGTGACTGCATCTTGCTCATTTTCTGACTTTGAACCAATGTTGGAGGGAGGAGCATGCATAACATTTGGGGATTGGGAGAAAATTTCCTATCGGATATGGTCAAATTTTTCTTTGAAATAATTGGCCAGATTTTCAGCGCTGAGGTCGGTGGTCGAGGCCTGTGCTGTTTGATTAAGGAGAGAATGAAAAGTGTCATAGAGGTGTTCAGGATTATTGGACAATAAGATGATGAAGTTGTTAAAGTTGGTTTGTTTGGAGAGGTGAAGGGCGGAGTTATATGTTTTAAGCATAAATTCATAATGGATGAAATCTTCGGCCAGGTTAGATTTTCAACACAGCCGTTCAGCGCACCTGGAGCACCGCTAGAGAAAACGTGTTTGCGGCGTGTGCCAGGGTTGTTGCCATCTATGCCGAGTTGTTCTAAGTGTAGGAGGTGCGGCTTCATCCAGGGCGCATTACAATATTTCGTTATAGTGCTTCAGTGCAGGGTCAGGACATGAGAGGGAGGAGATTGGGGCCAATGATGATTGCAACGTTTTCATAAATCTCTGGGTGTTAATGGCGCATATATTTCTATAAGTGTGGAAAGTGGGGGTGTCATGAGTGGGGTTACAGTTCTTGACAGATAATGAAAGAAGGTTGTGGTTAGAGAGCGGAAGAGGAGAGTTAATAAAGTCATGTACTGAGCATAGCCGGGAGAAGATCAGGTCCAGTGTGTTCCCGTCTTCATGTGTAGGAGAATTAGTAAGTTGTGAAAGGCCGAAGTAAAAGGTTAGCGATAAAAGATGAGCGAAAGATGGGGAAAGGGGATCGCCAATTGGGATGTTAAAGTCCCCCACGATGAGAGTGGGGATGTCACAAGATAGAAAATTTGGAAGCCAAGTGGAAAAGTGATCCAGAAACTGATGGGAGGTGCCCGGAGGGTGATACATACATGCCAGTCACAGGGAGAAAGGCCGGTAGAGTCTGACAGTCTGGACCTCAAAAAGAAGGGAAGATAAGGGAGGGGTACTGGGGGGAAAAAGTGCATTTTGTTGAAAGGAGCAGACCAACACCTCCGCCTGATCTGTTGTTAGTTCTCGGGGTATGAGAGAAGTGTAGGCCACCATATGAGAGAGAGCAGCAGCGGCGGTGGTATCCGACTACTGGATCCATGTTTCAGTGAGAACAAGAAGGTTAAGGGAATTGAGAGGAAAAAGTCATGGATGTAGGAGAGTTTATTACATGCTGACTGCACATTTCAAAGGGCACAATTGAAAGAGACAGAAGGCATGCAAGGAATATTAATGAGGTTAGCAGGGTTTCTGAATGTAGCAGGGAAAGGGTTCTACTAAGTACTCAAGATGCAGCTCATGAAGGGATGGAATCATTCTTGGATGGCAGGAGTCATTAAATGTGCAATTTTGTGGTGAATTTAGAGAAACCACATGTTATATTAGTTGTGTTGAGCTTTTTATATTGTTCTTGTTTCATTAGTTTATTGCAAACAGCAAAACGGGTTTGGAAATAAAAGGAATTTGGAAAGGAAGTTGAATAATTTTTATTGCAACTATATGTATAATAATTACTTTTATATTTGGCAGCACTTTACAATGCACAGGGTACTTGTACAAATAAGACTTTTCCATAGAATAAGCTTGGTTATTATTCAAGGCAGCTCATAAAATGGTAGAGACAGAATCTAAAAATAAAAAACAGAAAATCCCATTGTATGATTTTTGCATAATTAATTTGCATTTTATTGCATGATATAAGTATTTGATCACCCACCAACTAGAAAGAATTCTGCTGTTTTTTCTTTAAGAAGCCCTCCTACACTGCATTCATAACCTGTATTAATTACACCTACATTTCCCACATTCTGAACATGAAAAAGGCTTCTTCCCTGTGTGGGCTTTCTGGTGGCTATCAAGATACTCTTTCCGAATAAAACATTTCCCACATTCTGAACATGAAAAAGGCTTCTCCCCGGTGTGGGTTCTCTGATGTTTGAGAAGATTTGATTTGTCTGTAAAACATTTCCCACATTCTGAACATGAAAAAGGCTTCTCCCCTGTGTGGGTTTTCTGGTGGTTATTAAGATGCGCTTTCCGCATAAAACATTTCCCACATTCTGAACATGAATATGGCTTCTCCCCTGTGTGAGTTTTCACATGCTCAATAAGATTTGATCTCTGATAAAAACATTTCCCACATTCTGAACATGAAAAAGGCTTCTCCTCTGTGTGGGTTCTCTGGTGTCGATCAAGATCCGCTTTCCGAATAAAACATTTCCCACATTCTGAACATAAAAAAGGCTTCTCCCCTGTGTGGGTTTTCTGGTGGTTATCAAGGTGCTCTTTCCGAATAAAACATTTCCCACATTCTGAACATGAAAAAGGCTCCTTCCCTGTGTGGGTTTTCTGGTGGTTATCAAGATACTCTTTCCGAATAAAACATTTCCCACATTCTGAACATGAAAAAGGCTTCTCCCTGGTGTGGGTTCTCTGATGTTTGAGAAGATTTGATTTGTCTGTAAAACATTTCCCACATTCTGAACATGAAAAAGGCTTCTCCCTGGTGTGGGTTCTCTGATGTTTGAGAAGATTTGATTTGTCTGTAAAACATTTCCCACATTCTGAACATGAATATGGCTTCTCCCCTGTGTGAATTCTCTGATGTATAACAAGATCTGATTTACGATTAAAATGTTTACAACATTCTGAACATGATAATGGCTTCACCCCTGAGTGAGCTCTCCGCTCCTTAGCTCCCTTTCTGTGCTCAACATTCTGTAATGAATCAGAAGATAGGACCACTTGACCATAAAATAGATCTTTTCTGTGAAGGGCTGATGTTATATCTGAAGCAATGGCATGCTCTTCATATGTATCTGGTGTGATACCATGATCATCTGCTTTCAAATCTGAGGATATCATATGTCTTTCTGAGTTCATGGTAAAGGCATCTGCCAAGAATAAAACAAACATATTTGTAATAATGTAACTGTATATTTATATTGTTAATGTTATATTTATTAGGATTTCTATATGAAATAGCAAAATTCAGTTATTAACCAACTAAAAGTGTGATGCCAAAATAGATCTCAATCTATCGATAGAGCAAGATACTGATATTAAGACACTACACAGTTTTTCAGCAGTTTTCTGATTTCAGTGTTGATCCTTAAATGCACTTTAGCAGAGCAGGGCAGCGTGGTGGAGCAGGGCAGCGCGGTGGAGCAGGGCAGCGCGATGGAGCAGGGCAGCACGGTGGGGCAGGGCAGCGCGGTGGAGCAGGGCAGCGCGGTGGAGCAGTATGGTAATGAACAGTAAAGCCCTGACATTAAACCAGATGCAAGCCTGAATTTATTAATTTATGTGCAATGACAATCTAAAATTATGTCATTCAGTCGAGGCGGAGTAGGAATTTTGTTACACAGCCACCATCTGCCTTTAGCAGTAGTGGCTGAGTGGCATTTAAATAGTTAGGTACACATTGCTTCCCCCCATGAGTTATTATTGCAGCTGTGGGTCTGGTAAAGTCCCCCGTGGCTGCCATGTTGGTCCCCAGTGGCTCCCAATGCGCGGACTGTGTACAGAAGACACTGACTGTATGACTGTATGATGTCAGCCAGGTGCGTTTCATTCTGAAATTCTGCGGCGTTTTAGAGAAATTCATACTTTAATAGACTAGTCGGACAGGCGGGTTCCCGGCGGCTTCTCTCTGCCCGCTGTCTTAGATTGACAGGCCTCTGCCTACGTGATCTATTACTTGTATATGGGGAATTATTTTTGCATAACGAGCTGTGGTTTTTAATGGTGTTTTTTTTTGTGTTTTGGTCACTTTTTGATTTTTTTTTTTATTATGCAGAATAAGTAAAAGCTGCAATTCAGACAGTTTCTCTTTTTTTTTTTAATTCTGTTCATCGTGCTACATAAATATTGAAATAGTTTTATACATACAACTTGTTATGAAAATGGTGATACCAAATATGCCAGGTTTGTTTTTCTTCTTTCAAATTAAGCTATTTTTTTATTGGCAGCATTGGCCATTTGGGGATTTTTTTCTTGCATTGTTTAACACTTTTTTTAGACTTTATTTACAGAATAATATAATTAATTATTGAGATAATACAGTGCGGAACCACAAAATTTCACCCAGCATTTCAATTTTTGTTCTCAGATTTTTCATTATAAAGTCTTACTGATAACAGGATTATGACCGCACCCTGAGAGAGGGGATCCGCCCTTCAAGGACAGGAAACCTACAGGCTTAAAAGGTTGGCACCTCTCCTCCGCATCAGTTGGATTACAGCGCGTGATAGGACCTCCATTGGTTGTTGCCAAAACACAAATCTTACCCGCACCACAAATCACAACTAAAACGGTGAACTTATAACACTAGTGAAAGAAGTGCTCACACACACGTGACAGGAGGGATTATAAGGGTGCTGTCATGGGTTCCGAAAAAAATCATAAGACTCACCCATGACGGCACCATGACAGAATTATAGAGAAAATTAAGAATTTAGGGAGGGACCACAGCCTGGAGCACCCTTCTTTCAAAGGTGAGGCCATGCCATCAAATGAAGATTGGCTACTTGTGGATGGTGAATTAGCCCCAGAGAGGAGATTTGGAATCTGCGGGAGGACCCACGAGTCAGTGACAGACATTGTCCTCAACCATGAAAAGCCCCTGACATGATGGTAGTCTTCATAGGAGTCTTCTTACTGCCAACTCAACTGCAAGTAATTCCTTCAAGTTTGAGGAACAAAAAACTCTCTTGTCCCCGTCCAAAAGCCCTGGTTTACTACGTCTACTACGGAGCCCACCTGGACAGATTAGTGACACTCAGCCACCAAAGAAGGGACTGCATTGACATTGGGGATAGCATCAACCTTCCTTCCAGGTGTCCTCTAAAGGAAATGTAATTTCTTAACACATCCTACTGCAAGGCTCTAGTATGGAACTGGGCTCACAAGACTGCCGGAAGGCACAAAGTTAGAAACCTAGAAGGGACATAGCGCTTCTAAGGGACAGGATGGGGAATTTCAGGGCCCTTAACATCTGGCCTCGGATCTTTTCTTTTTTATCGCCTGGGAAATGATACTTCTGCACCTCTGAGTCCAGCAGTAGCCCCAAATATTACTGTATTTTTAGGGGCTCTATCTTTGACTTTTTAAGGTTCAATAGCCAACCTAAACATTCTTAGGTGGATATCACTTCCTGTAACTGACTAGTGCAATGCCAGGTCGAATTGCCTACAACCAGAAAATTATACAAATACAGGATAATCAATACATTCTTCTCCCGGAGACGGGCCATCACCTCTTCTGGGAAGAGTAACTTTATTGCAGATTTTACATATTCCATTTTGAATGAAAGGATTCTCAGGAATTTAATAAAGCCCTTCAAATGTATTATCATCCTGAAAGAGCAGTTTGGTTTCTTGATTAGAAAGAGAGGGGATTAAAATCCCTTCCCTCTTTCTGACACTGAAACTTCTAATAGGACAGCCTTCTGCACCAGCTGAGACTTTGGCCTCTGGGCCCGTTGCCCTGCTGACAAAGACCTAGAGGGAATTACCACGAATCTTCCATGCGGGATTGAGCGGAACTCCATTTCTAGACCGGATTTTATCAGGCCGAGAATCCAACTGTTTCCCGATATTTTTTCCCAGGCCGGGAAGAAGGACGAAAGTCTCCCCCCACCTGGGCTGGAAATCACTGACTTTTTTGGAATCCTGGGAAGAGGTTCCGAACATGAAGCTGCTACCTTTTCTTCTTTGATCTTTCCATTTGTCTTGATCTGTGGAGGTCTTCCTTCAATTCAACCTTCTTTTCCGGAAGGATCGCTTGCAGGCTGGGATGGACAAGTTAGGATATCCCTTTTTAGCATTGCAAGCCTTTTCCAAAGCTGGGCCAAACAGGTGTTCCCCCTCACACGGAATGGCACACAGTCTCATTCTAGCCTGGAGTTTCCCTGGCCAACATTTTAACCATAAGTGTTTGAAATGTCTGCTGACCTTGCCGCTAAACAAACTTGAATCAGCCGAAGCGAAGATAGAAAAGCTGCAGCCCCTCGCATAAGTGGGACAGTGGCCAAGATATTGTGTCTTGACATAGTCTTGACATTGTGTCTTTTAACTGGGTTTCCAGATGATCCAACCAGATGATTAAGGATCTGGCTGTACATGTAACAGCCATTGTTGGCTCTAGAGCACCAGTCAACATCTCCAATGTACATCTAAGCCGCCTTTACTATGGCCGCATCCAGTTTTGGGGCTTTGTCCCTGTTTGACAAGGAAGGCTCATCCAAGGGATATTGTCACGGGTGTGTCGCCACGAAGATCGTCACGATTACACAGCCTGACTTCTCGCAGCTGAGTTTTTGGTGTTTTGTGTTTTTCGGCAGTGAGAGAGTTAACTCTCTCTCTCTGTGCTAGACGAGGTCCAGCCTCGCCCAGCTGCAATCAATGCTGCAGTAGTGGGACTCCTTCAAATGCCTGCCGGTCTGTTAGGGTAGTGTCGGTGAAAGCATTTCATACAGACAAACAGAGCGGATCGTGGTATTTTGGAGTTCTGAGCTAAGTGTATTTGGTGTGGTTTTTCCCTTCCTCGCTTTATCATTTATCTCCTTTCCCGTTGGTGTTCCCTCTGTTGTTGTGGTGTAGTTTTTGTATACAAGGTGGTTTTTGGTTTAACCCTTGTACTGTCTCGTTCATCTAAGTACTGAGTGTTGGCATATTATTTCCTGTTCCCTATTGTTGTGATCGGGGTCCTTCTCAGGACCTCCTGTACGCAGAGACAGCGTGACATTTTCACCGACCCACTAAGATGCTCTCCAGCTACCATGGATCCAGTAGCCGGTCTAGCTCGGCAGTTGCAGAGTTTGTCCATGGAGCTAGCGGACGTTAGGTCCAAGGTTTTGTATCCCCAGGAGCAAGCAGGACCAGAACCTAAAGTAGCTCTCCCTGACAGGTTCACTGGGGGGCGGGACAAGTTTTTTGTTTTCCGGGAGGCATGCAAGTTGTACTTTCGGCTGCGGCCTCGGTCATCGGGGAGTGAAGAACAAACGGTGGGAATTGTCATCTCGCTCCTACAAGGGACCCACAATCTTGGGCATTCTCTCTTCCCCCGGGCTCCCCGGCTCTCCAGTCAGTGGATAGGTTTTTTGCAGCTCTGGGTCTCGTATATGATGACCCGGATCGGATCTCCCTTGCTGAATCTAAGTTACGTAGGATCCAGCAGGGAGATCGTCCGACGGAGGAATTCTGTTCGGAGTTCCGTAGGTGGGCCACGGACACCCAGTGGAATGACCCGGCTCTTAGGAGCCAGTTTTGTCAAGGTTTATCCGACAAATTAAAGGATGTTTTGGCACAGTATGACCCTCCCGCGTCACTGGAAGCCGTTATGGCCCTTGCTATTCGCATTGACAGACGGCTTCGGGAGAGGTGCGGGGTAACTCCACCCTCTGTGATGACTCCACCTTCTACAGGTGTTCCTTATATGGAGGGTTCCCTGGTCAGTCCAGAGGAGCCTATGCAATTAGGAGGGACATCATTTCGGGGGAGGGGACCGGTGGTGCGCCATAAGACAGGAAGGTGTTTCTTCTGCGGGAGAAAGGGACATTTTATTGGGGAGTGTCCATCCCATCCCTTGCAGAGTGAAGAGTCGTCGGAAAACTGTTGATCCCAGGTTGTGTGGTGGACGGCAATCTGGGAGTAGGTATTTCGTCCCTAGGTTCATCTCAGTTTCTCGTACCGGCGGAGGTGGTGGTGGGTACGAGAACTGAGAGGATATCTGTTCTTCTGGATAGTGGTGCCGGGGCTAATCTGGTGGACGCTCGGTTTGCCCGGGTTCAAGGTATGCGATTGAGTGAATTGGCTAAACCCATCCCCATATTCTCGATTGATGCCAGGCCCCTCGGTCAGGGAAGTTTTTTGCAATCTGTGCATAACGTAAAACTTCAAGTGGGGGCTATACATAAAGAACTGTTGTCTTGCTACGTATTGGAGGGTCTTTCCACTCCTATAGTGTTGGGCCTTCCTTGGTTAATTATGCATAACCCGGTTATTAATTGGCAATCCAGAGAGATAAGCCAATGGAGTAAATTCTGTAATAAAAACTGCATGAATACGGTCATCGGTGCGGTTACTCCTAGGGTCTTACCTCCATTTCTGGCGGACTTTGAGGATGTACTCTCGGAGAAAGGGTGTCAGGAACTACCTCCTCATCGCGAGTATGACTGTTCTGTAAAACTGCTCCCTGAGGCCAAGTTACCTAAAGCTAGGTTGTATAACCTTTCTGGTCCTGAGAGGCAGGCCATGAAGGATTATATTTCTGAAAGTCTGGCTAAGGGGCATATTAGACCTTCATCTTCCCCGGTGGCCGCGGGGTTCTTCTTTGTGAAGAAGAAAGATGGAGGCCTACGCCCTTGCCTGGATTTCGGTGAACTTAATCGGATTACGGTCCGAGATCCGTATTCGCTCCCACTTATTCCCGATCTCTTTAATCAGATCGTGGGCGCCAAATGGTTCTCTAAGTTGGATCTCGGGGGGCGTACAATCTGATTAGGATGAAGGAGGGGGATGAGTGGAAGACGGCGTTTAACACTCCGGAGGGGCATTATGAGAACCTTGTCATGCCATTCGGTCTGACTAATGCCCCGGCGGTGTTCCAACACTTTGTTAATGACATTTTTCGCCGCCTGGTGGGACAGTTTGTTGTCATATATCTGGATGATATCTTAATTTACTCGCCGGATCTGGTGTCTCATCAGGAGCACGTTAGGCAGGTGTTACAGATCTTGCGGGATAATAAACTGTATGCCAAATGGGAAAAGTGTGTGTTCGCCGTACAGGAACTCCAGGCTTCCTGGTTTCAGCGTCCGGTTTTCGTATGGACCCTGGGAAAGTGCGGGCAGTTCTTGAGTGGGATCTGCCATAGAATCTTAAGGCACTACAACGTTTCCTGGGGTTTGCTAATTATTACCGGAAGTTCATTCGTAATTTCTCGTCCATGGTTAAACCTCTCATAGACATGACAAAAAAGGGGACGGATTTTTCTAGGTGGTCTGACAAGGCTTGTCAAGCTTTCTCCTCCTTGAAAAAAGTTTTGCCTCGGCACCCATAATCATTCAACCTGATGCGTCACAGCCATTCATTGTAGAGGTAGACACTTCCGAGGTAGGGGTGGGAGCAGTATTGTCACAAGGTTCGTCCCCTGGTAAGTGGCATCCGTGCGCCTTTTTCTCTAAAAAATTGTCGTCCGCTGAGAGGAATTACGATGTCGGCAATAGGGAACTCTTGGCCATTAAGCTAGCTTTTGAGGAGTGGTGCCATTTTTTGGAGGGGGCAGTCCATCCGGTCACCGTCATCACCGATCACAAGAACCTGCTATATCTGGAGTCCGCAAAACGTCTGAATCCCAGACAAGCCAGGTGGTCGTTGTTTTTTACCAGGTTTAATTTTGTCGTTACATATCGTCCTGGGTCAAAAAATGTGAAGGCGGATGCCTTATCTCGTAGTTTCCCTGGGGCCGGGAATACGGATGACCCGGTTCCTATCCTTCAAGAGGGGGTGGTGGTGTCGGTAGTATGCTCTGAGCTTGAGGAGGAGGTATTGGAGGCTCAGGGGGACGCCCCTGTTGGACCTCCAGGGAGACTGTTTGTTCCAGATCAGTTACGACAAAAGGTGATCGAGGCACACCATAACTCAGCTTTGGCAGGACACCCAGGGAGTAAAGCAACTGTGGATCTACTCTCGCGTCGGTTTTGGTGGTCTAACTTACATATAGAGGTGGTAAATTTTGTTGCGTCCTGTGGGGTTTGTGCGCGCTCTAAGACCCCACATACCCGTCCGTCTGGGGCCATCTTACCTTTGAAGATCCCGGAGCGTCCTTGGACTCATCTGTCTATGGACTTTATTACGGACCTCCTGCCGTCTTCGGGTAAAACGGTCATTCTCGTTGTAGTAGACAGGTTCAGCAAGATGGCACATTTTATCGCTCTTCCTGCTCTTCCAAATGCTAAAACTCTTGCGCAGGTGTTCATTGGGGAGATTGTGAGGCTTCACGGGGTACCCTCCGATGTGGTGTCGGATCGGGGGTCTCAGTTTGTGTCCAAGTTCTGGAAGGCATTTTGTACTCGGCGGGGGATGCATTTATCGTTCTCATCGGCTTTTCATCCTCAGACCAATGGTAGACGGAACGTCTGAACCAGAGTTTGGAGACATATCTCCAGTGTTTTGTGTCAGAGAACCAGGAGGACTGGGCTTCTTTCTTACCTCTGGCAGAGTTTGCTCTTAATAATAGGCGGAGCGAGTCCACTGGTAAGTCCCCGTTTTTTGGGGCATATGGTTTTCACCCCCAGTTTTGTACTTTCAGTAGGGGGGCTCTTCGGGGGTTCCTGAGGAGGAACGATTTTCCTCATCACTCACTTCAGTATGGAGAGGGGTGCTGAAGAATCTGAATACTATGGGGAACCGATACAAACGTATGGCTGATAGGAGGAGAGTGTCTGGTCCGGACCTAAGTGTGAACGATCGGGTATGGTTGTCTACCAGGTATATAAAACTTAAGGTTTCCTCCTGGAAACTGGGTCCCAGGTTCATCGGGCCATACAGGATCAGTTCTATAATTAATCCAGTGGCATTCCATCTTGACCTCCCCCCTACGTTTAAAATTCACAATGTGTTCCACAGATCGTTGCTTAAGAGGTATGTGGCGCCGGTGATACCGTCACCTTTACCTCCCCCTCCAGTGGTGGTCAATGGTAACTTGGAGTTCCAGGTATCAAAGGTCATCGATTCACGCTTTAATCGCCGGTCCCTTCAGTACCTGGTTCATTGGAAGGGGTATGGTCCTGAGGAGAGGATGTGGGTTCCTGCGTCGGATATTAACGCAGACCGATTAGTTCGGGCCTTCCACACGACTCACCCGGATAAACCTGGCCCTGAGGGTCCGGAGGCCCCTCGTAGAAGGGGGGGTACTGTCACGGGTGTGTCGCCACGAAGATCATCACGATTACACAGCCTGACTTCTCGCAGCTGAGTTTTTGGTGTTTTGTGTTTTTCGGCAGTGAGGGAGTTAACTCTCTCTCTCTGTGCTAGACGAGGTCCAGCCTTGCCCAGCTGCAATCAATGCTGCAGTAGTGGGACTCCTTCAAATGCCTGCCGGTCTGTTAGGGAAGTGTCGGTGAAAGCATTTCATACAGACAAACAGAGCGGATCGTGGTATTTTGGAGTTCTGAGCAAAGTGTATTTGGTGTGGTTTTTCCCTTCCTCGCTTTATCATTTATCTCCTTTCCCGTTGGTGTTCCCTCTGTTGTTGTGGTGTAGTTTTTGTATGCAAGGTGGTTTTTGTTTTAACCCTTGTACTGTCTCGTTCGTCTAAGTACTGAGTGTTGGCATATTATTTCCTGTTCCCTATTGTTGTGATCGGGGTCCTTCTCAGGACTAGATTACTGAGGTGCAGGGATCCTCAGGAGGTAGGGGTTACGCTGGCGGCCTGGACCTCTGTACCTTTAACAGTACCTCCAGGTAGAGGGATTAGTCAGGGCCCCAGCTTAGGGTCAGTTTAGGCCCCAGACCTCCTGTACGCAGAGACAGCGTGACAGATATCTCCTCTTAATTGATGGGGAAAGGGAGCCTCTCTTTTCCATTCCCTCTAAATTATTTTTTAATTCATAGGAAATGACCTATGCTTTTTTTGTTCCAAGCCTCCAAATATAATGTCCTGAACTGATTTCTCGAGTTTGGACTCGACTATCCCCATTGTGGTCCAAACTGCCTTTACGAGTTTGTCCATCTCATCTATAGGAAAACAAAGACGGCCAGCATTACCGTCTGAGGAGGATTCGTCATCATTATTTGAAAAGCTAGACACATGCAACCCCGGGACCACTGGCTAGCCCTTTTACTCTTCTTACCTCTATGAACCTCTTCCTGGGAAAGGGATTTAAGGGACTTCCGCCATGATAATTGATCTTAAATCGGTGGCAGAGTTAGTGGTCTCCTCCGCTACTGTCTGCTCTATACAATACTGGCAAAGTTTTTTTTTGGTTGGAGTCAGGCAATAGATTTCTGCAAAGTGCACACTCCTTGTGCTTAGACTTTGCTGTACACTTCTTTCCCTGGCAATAACTGACAAAAAAGGGAAAGGCTACATCACTGAGTGAGCTTTCACAAAGATCACTTACCAGTGTGAGGCAATCATATAGTACGAGATTTAGAGGGGAACCCACCTCAGCCAAAAGACCATCTTTAGAGGCCGAACACGCGTCTACTTTCCTGGAGCTCCTCTGTCTGGATTCGCCACTGCCTGCAGACCTCTGTCTCTCACAGACACTGCCACCAAAACTACTGCTACGGGGTCGACGCTGCTTCTTATCAGGCTGCTGCTGCTCAGTGATATCCGTTATTCTGGAGGGAACAATGAGCAAGGAAGCACCGATCCATGCTCCTGCCGTCATTTAGATGCCGGAGAAACGCTATTCCCCACCTCTCCAGACCCTTCCGGAACCCCCGGTTCCCACACACTTCCGGTCAAGCGGCTCACGCTTCATCCAGGCATGCCCCAGTTGTGCAATCTGGTCATGCCCTGGCCGCTGCTAAAATGCTGTTCAGGCGCATCCTGGCATCGAACATGCCTTCTTCGCATCAGAGAGGCGCGCCTTCAGACCGGAAAACGCCAGCTGGCGTGAATTCCAAGGAAGCAATGCACATGCAGCTGCCCTGTATCTCGCTTCCAGGCACGTGCCAACACCCGATGAGCCACGCTATCCTCGCCCAGGATGCTGCTCACCTGCGCCCGCACACAACCGTGAAAGTCCTCCTGGACCCACTGTGGTGCTTCTAGGGACCCTGGACTGGCCAAGGCAGGGAAAATACCGCTGCCTGAACCGTCCGTCTGGGCCTGGGAAATGATCTTCCGGTACAAAGGTTCACTCCTCAAGGACAGGAAAACAACTGATCTGTGGGAGAGGTGCTGCCCTTTTAAGCCTGTGGGTATCCTGTCCTTGAAGGACGAATCCCCTCTTGTGGTGCTGTCATGGGTGATCGATAAAATTCATTTTATATAATTCATCAATTATATTTTATTTTACATAATGCATCTGTGGCGCCCCTGCGGGTTCAGTCGCCACAGGGGTACTGCATCTCACCCAGAGGTGTGGTATCTCACGCTCAGGTAAGGAAGGAGTACTGCCCAGGACCCTAACACCTCCATCCAACACTACACTACTCCAGACCGGCAGGAGGTGCATGATGCGTCGCTTCCTGCTGAGCCCTGTCCGTGGCTGGAGTGGGGGGAACCAAAGTGAGGGGGAACCATGTAGTGGGTGTAGGTGGAGGAAGAAGTTCAGGGGAGCACTTGTTAGGGATAGTATATAGAGAGAAACCATCTTGAAGAGATCAGGTCAGTCAGAGGAGGACAGTGAGAGGAGCAGGAGCTCTGTAGAAGCTCTGCTCTGGAGGAGGGCCTAGCCAGAGAAGCACAAGGCTGGAGAGAGAGAGAGAGGAGCAGGAAAGGAATGTGGAATGGACCCCAGGGGTACGGGTAGTGCTGGAGGCCACCCGTACGCCCGAATCTGCCAGGAGGTGGAGGGGTCAGGTCGCACAGAGAGGACCGGTCCCTAAACTAGCAGAGTTCTTTAAGCCTCAACTAGGAAACCGGAGGCTGCAGTATTTCAGGTACTGTAGCCACAAGCCACATCTAATCACCAGAAAGGTGGCCATAGAGGACCCAGGGGACAGAGAAGACATCGCCCGGCAAGGTCCACGGCCACTGGCCTGAGACACTGGGTGTGAGGTGCAGGGAGACGGCCAGAGGGAACACACAGAAGGGGGTCCCGTTACGTACTCCGGAGAGACCTGGGAGCTTGCTGAACCCCTCCCTGAGTAAGCACAGAACGCCGTGGGAAGTTACTTTAGTACTGGTAACTGGAAGTCTAAGAAACCGTGAGTAAACCCTGAGGACTGCACCTTACTGTCTCTGTGATCATTATCTGCGCCATCCTCTGCACTACACCATAACAGCAACATCTACACTGCCCTGGAGCTAAGCTCTACCTGTGGAGAGCTGAACCAACTCTGCTGCATTACCAACACCTCCAGAGGACCTGCTCCGCAGCGGCAGCTCCCTTTAGCCGCATACCACAGGTGGCGTCACAAACTGTATCTAAGAACTATAAATCCCCTGTAAATATTCCCTGTAAATATTCCCCTTTTGATTAACCGCCCTGGGTCACGGACCGGGTCACCGCCACTGTGACATCTCCCCTAGCAACGACCGGCCCGGCACCGTGTACCCCACGGCCCAGGGGGCACGTCACATCTAGTAGTGCGGGCCTAGGTAAAATAGGAGGCAGGTCAGTGAAGGCACAGTGAGCTGCCATAAGAGCATACAGATGAATATGTAAGCAGCGCACCAGATAGAGCGCCTCTTACAGGCCGCCCCGAAGCATATCATTATCTCCAAACTGAAAGTAAAGATTACACAAGAACCACAAGATTTCATCAACCAAGGTATCGTATTAACCAGTGTAATGTCACCCACCAGACAGTGTATGTATTTTACTGAGCACAATCCTGCTGACAGGTGCGCTTTAAGTTGACCAACTCATTCCAGATATTTTTGACCTGCAGCACTTGCCACAAGAACAGTATCCATGTCGGTGTAACATAAAAGTCATTTAAGTGGCAGTATTCTTTAACCCCTTTACCCCCGAAGGCTGTTTGCACGTTAATGACAGGCAAATTTTTACAGTTCTGACCCAGTGTCACTTTATGAGGTAATAACTCTGGGACTCTTCAGCGAATCCCACTGATACCAAGACTGTTTTTTCATGACATATTGTACTTCATGATAATGGCAACATTTATTCGATATCACTTGCGTTTATTTGTGAAAAAAAAATCTGAAAATTTGTCAGAAAATTTTGAAAATTTCGCAATTTTCTAAATTTGAATTTTCATGCCCTTAAATCAGAGAAATATTTTACACAAAATAGTTAATAAATAATATTTACCACATGTCTACTTTACATCAGCACAATTTTGGAACCAAATTTTTTTTTTTGTTAGGAAGTTATAAGGGTTAATAGTTGACCAGCGATTTCTCATTTTTCCAACAAAATTTACAAAACCATTTTTTTTTTAGGGACCACATCACATTTGAAGTGATTTTGAGGGGCCTTTATGACAGAAAATACCTAAAAGTGACACCATTCTAAAAACTGTTCCCCTCAAGGTGCTCAAAACCACATTCAAAAAGTTTATTAACCCTTCAGGTGCTTCACAGGAATTTTTGGAATGTGGAAGAAAACAATGAACATTTAACTTTTTTTACACAAAAATGTTAATTTAGACCCAAATTTATTTATTTTCGCAAGGGTTGACTGGAAAAAATTGACCGCAAAATTTGTTGTGCAATTTTTCCTGAGCACGCCGATACCACATATGTGGGGGAAATCCACTGTTTGGGCGCACTGCAGTTTTAAGAAGGGAAGATGCGCCATTTGACTTCTTGAATGTAAAATTTGCTTAAATAATTATCAGATGCCATGTCGCGTTTGGAGAGTCCCTGAAGTGCCGAAACAGTGGAAACTGCCCACAACGGACCCTATTTTCAAAACTAGACCCCTCAAGGAACCTCTCTAGATGTGTGCTGAGCACTCTGAACCCCCAGGTGCTTCACAGAAGTTTATAACGTAGAGCCATGAAAATAAAAAAAAAATAACTTTTTCCGCAAAAATTATCTTTTAGCCCCAATTTTTTTATTTTCACAGGGGTAAGAGGAGAAAATTGACCCCCAAAACTGTTATGCAATTTCTTCTGAGTACGCAGATACCACATATATGGGGAAAGTACACTGGGCGCACGGCATGGTTCAGAAGGAGAGGAGCACTGTGTGACTTTTTGAACTCAAAATTAGAATCATAGAATCATAGAATGGTAGAGTTGGAAGGGACCTCCTGGGTCATCTGGTCCAACCCCCTGCTCAAAGCAGGATTCACTAGATCATCTCAGACAGATGTCTGTCCAGCCTCTGTTTGAAGACGTCCATTGAAGGGGAACTCACCACCTCTCGTGGCAGCCTGTTCCACTCATTAATCACCCTAACTGTCAAAAAGTTTTTTCTAATATCTAATCTGTGTCTCCTCCCATTTAATTTCATCCCATTGCTTCTAGTCTTTCCTTGTGCAAATGAGAATAAAGATGATCCTTCTACAATGTGACAGCCCTTGACATATTTGTATACAGCTATTAAGTCTCCTCTCAGTCTTCTTTTTTGCAAGCTAAACATTCCCAAATCCTGCAACCGTTCCTCATAGGACATGGTTTGCAGACCAGTCACCATTCTGGTCGCTCTTCTCTGAACTTGCTCCAGTTTGTCTATGTCTTTTTTAAAATGTGGTGCCCAAAACTGTACACAGTATTCCAGATGAGGTCTGACCAAAGAGGAGTAAAGACCGATAATGACTTCACGTGATCTAGACTGTATGCTTCTGTTAATACATCCCAGAATTGTATTTGCCTTTTTTGCTGCTGCATCACACTGTTGACTCATGTTCAGTCTATGATCTATTAGTATACCTAAGTCTTTTTCACATGTACTGTTGCTTAGCTCTATTCCTCCCATTCTGTATATGCTTTTTTCATTTTTATTGCCCAGATGTAGTACTTTGCATTTTTCCCTGTTAAAAACCATTCTGTTGGTTGCTGCCCACTGCTCCAGTTTGTTTAGGTCTTTTTGAATCCTCTCTCTCTCTTCTCTAGTATTAGCTATCCCTCCTAGCTTTGTGTCATCAGCAAATTTAATCAGCTTACCCTCAATTCCTTCATCTAAATCATTGATAAAGATGTTGAACAATACAGGTCCCAGGACGGAGCCCTGTGGTACCCCACTTGAGACATTCATCCAGCTGGATGTGAAGCCATTTACAACCACCCTTTGAGTCCGATCACTAAGCCAGTTATGAATCCACCTAACAGTTGCCTGGTCCATTGCATACTTGGTCATTTTTTCAATAAGGATGGTGTGAGATACTTTGTCAAATGCTTTGCTGAAGTCAAGATATACTATATCTACAGCATTTCCCTGATCCACCCAGTCAGTGATTCTGTCATAGAAGGAAATTAAGTTAGTCTGACATGACTTGTTAGTTACAAACCCATGCTGACTCTGGTTAATCACTTCATTCTTATCCATGTACTTACATACATGTTGTTTAATAATTTGTTCAAAGATCTTTCCTGGTATAGAAGTCAGACTCACCGGCCTATAGTTCCCTGGGTCCACCTTCTTCCCCTTTTTGAAGATAGGAACAACATTTGCTCTTCTCCAGTCTTCTGGGACTTCTCCTGTTCTCCAAGAATTTTCAAAGATTATGGAGAGTGGTTCTAAAATTTCTTCTACGATCTCCTTCAGTACTCTGGGGTGTAATTCATCTGGACCTGGAGACTTGAACTCATTTATGTTAGCTAAATATTCCCTCACAATCTTTCTGTTTACAGATAACTTGGATTCCTCTATTCCTTTAAAAGGACAGTGAAGATCAGTTGATGTTACATTTTCTTTCTGAGAGAAAACAGATGCAAAATACGAATTAAAAAGTTTGGCCTTCTCAACATCCTCTCTTACCATTTCTCCATTTTCATCCTGTAAAAATCCTATAGCATCTTTGACTTTTCTTTTACTTTTGACATACCCCCAAAATCCTTTTTTATTGCTTTTGACATCTCTTGCAAGCCTTAATTCATTGTCAGCTTTAGCTAACCTGATACGTGCCCTGCAGGATCTGCAGACTGCATTATAATCTTCTTTAGATATGCCTCCCTCTTTCCATTTAATAAACATTTCTTTCTTTCTTTGTAGCATGTGTTTAAGTTCTGTGTTCATCCATCCTGGTTTCCTTAAATGCTTACCATTCTTCCTACTTTTCGGGATTGTTAACGATTGTGCTTTGAGAATCTCATTTTTAAAAATTTCCCATCCTTCCTGGACATTGGAAGTTGGCTAGAATCAAGAGGGGACGCCATGTAGTGTTTGGGGAACCCCTGATGCGCCTATATAGTGGAAACCCCCCAAGTGACCCCAATTTGAAAACTAGACCTCTTAAGGATTTTATCAAGGGGTATGGTGAACATTTTGAGCCCAGAGGTACGACACAGAATTTGATAACATTAGGTCATCATATTGAATAAGTTGTCATTAGTCTTGAGTGCAAGTGCTCGCTACTTGAGTTTGCATCGGGTACTCGGGTATGCACCATGTATCGCGGGTGCTCGAGTAACATGTGCAAGGCCCCGCATGTTTCACGGTTGTTGTTAAGACACCCAAAAAAACATGTGGGGATCGCTCGTGCATGGCAGGCAATCCCCGCAAGTTTTTTTTGGCCGCGAAGCATATGGGGCAGAAACTCGAGCATGTCACCAGAGCACCCGCTTTACTCGGTGTATACTCGAGCACCCGATGAAAACTCAAGTAGCGAGCACTTGTGCTCAACACTAGTCATCATTTTTTTCTTTATTTTTAAAAAAATCATAACCCCAACACAACCCTACCCAACCCTAACACAACCCTAACCCTAAGCCTAGCACAGTCCAAGCACAACCCTAACCATAACACAAACCTAACCCTAGCACAACCCTAACCCAACCCTAACCCTAGCACAACCCTAACCCTAGCACAACCCTAACCCTAGCACAACCCTAACCCTAGCACAACCCTAACCCTAGCACAACCCTAACCCTAGCACAACCCTAAACCTAGCACAACCTTAACCCTAGCACAACCCTAACTCTAGAGTTTATTTTTTTCACCGTTCCTCGTGCGGTATAAGTGATTAGACAACTTTATTCTTCAGGTCGGTGTGATTACAGCGATACCAGATTCATATCGAGTTTCTATATTTGGCAGCTGTCACACCCTAAAGGGCAGAAAAATATTTTTTCCATATTTCGGCTGAAGAGTCATGTAAGGGCTTGTTTTTTTGCGGCACAAGTTGACGCTTTTCTTGGTTCCGTTTTCGGGCACATGACATTTTCTGATCACTTTCTATTCTGATTTTTGGGAGGCAGAATAAACAAAAACCAACAATTCAGGAATTGCTTTTTGTTTTTTTGTTTTTTTTATGCCATTCCGCGTGTGGTAAAATTTATTCTTCGGGTTAGTACGTTTACAGCGGTACCACATTTATATTGTTTTTTATGGTTTGGGGCTTTTATACAATAAAAACTATTTTATAGAAAAAAATATTTTTTGTATCGCTTTATTCTGAGGGCTATAACTTTTATTTTTCGGCTGATGGAGCTGTATGGCGGCTTGTTTTTTGCAGGACAAGATGACGTTTTCAGCGGTACTATTTTTAATAACATTCGTCTTTTTTATCGCGTTTTATTTCATTTTTTGTTTGGCGGTATGATGATGAAGCATCATTTTTTTCTTCGTTTTTTATTTTTTTACCGTGTTCACTATAAGGGTTAACTAGTGGGACCGTTTTATAGGTCAGGTCGTTCCGGATGTGGCGATACCAAATGTGTGTACTTTTAATGTGGTGGTTTTTTTATAATAATATTTATTTATGAGTGCAGTATATTTTTATTTTTTCATTATTTTTATTTTTTTTTTATATATTTTTACAATTTTTAATTTTATTTTTCCCCACTTTCTGGCACTTTTTTAATTACTTTTACCCTTTGTCCCACTATGGGACTTTCACTTTTTGCAGCCTGATCACTTGCATAGCATAGAGATGCAGGAGCATCTCTGTGCTATGCAGGCTGTCAGTCCTGCACTGGCACAAGTTAGTTAGAACGTGCACTGAGAACGATCTAACTAACTTGCTGATGCCTGGTGACCCGGATGTCGTCATGACGACATCAGGTCATCATGGCAACTACCAGACCCAGCAGACACAGCGCGGGATCCCGGATACAAGGTAAGAGGGGTTACGTCCCCTTGCTCCCGGAATGCTGCAATCGACTTCGATCGCAGCATTTTGGGGATTAATGTGCCACTGTGGGATCGCTCCTGGCACATATTACCGGGTGTTAGCCAAAAGGCCCAGGGCACAGGGACGTACTATTACTGACATTGTCAGTAAGGGGTTAATAAACAATTAATAGAGAGATTACAAATCCGGACAGGACACAGATTATTACATGTAATACATTTTTTTTTAATCTGAGACATCTCTGCATTTCGTGGTTACTACTCACCTGGGCAGTCATATGTAGGAATCTCCTCTTTACACCACTCATCACCCCTCACATATGTCTCTGTAGTATTAATATGGGTCAGATCTTCACCCTGAAACAAATATTGTAAAAGTCACAGACAGATGATGGAGAAGTCCCATCTATGATCAGCTCTAATCCTGCCATCTCCACCGTTCTCATTACACAAGTATAAAACATATAATACTGGTGGATAAAACAAGACTGAACACAAGACCTTCACAGCCGTCTACACATCATAGGGGAGATCTCATGACACCTTCTCTCCATCTACCTGATGATCCTGAGGAACATTGGGGTCTTCTTGTTTACAGTCCTGTGGAAGAAGAGGACGGGGACATCTCTCTGGTGTTGTCCTCTTACTGGATAGATCTGGAGGAAACACATACAAGGACTGAATTCATTCTTTACATACAGATAATTATAGGCCGTGTGTATTTAGTCCTGTCTATTACCTGGTGATGTGAGGGGCTGGGGAACCTCCATCATGATGTCCTTGTACAGATCTTTGTGTCCTTCTAAATACTCCCACTCCTCCATGGAGAAATAGACAGCGACATCCTGACATCTTATAGGAACCTGACACATACAATGATACCGTCATCCCCCCGATCCCTTCATAGCGTTACTGTACAAAGTCACAGCATTCCCAGCAGTGTCACCTCTCCAGTCAGCAGCTCAATCATCTTGTAGGTGAGTTCTAGGATCTTCTGCTCATTGATGTCCTCATGTATCAGGGGAAGGGGTGGAGGCCCCGTGATTGGGCTCAGGGGTCTTCCCCATCCCTCAGACACAGGGTCCTGACAGCGCTCACTAGAGGTCTTCTTCACTACTGTGTAATCCTGGTTATGGAGAGACACATTAATAAATCTCACTACAGACATTTCCAGAGTCCTCACCTCTCCAGTTCTGTCCATCTGTTATTCCCATAGATAAGAATGATGTAATGTGACGTCATCAGAATCTCTCACCTCTCCAGTAAGCCAGAAGAGGATCTCTAGGGTGAGGTGGAATATCCTCTCGGCCATCTTCTTCTTCTCCTTCTCCTTCTCCATCCACTAAGGTTTAAGGTAAATTTTCTAGAAGATGGAAGATAATGATGAGAACGACTGAATCTACAGGATCCTAAATGGAAGGAAGATGGCTGCTCGGTGCGCACAGGAGCTGTGATGAGGTCACAGGAGGGGAGGAGTCAGGGGTCACATGATCAGGGGCCTCAGTGGATGCAGGACTCTGCTGTGCTGGTTGTCATGGTGCTGGATGAGCTGAAGTTTATGTGTGGGGTCAGGAGGGGTTTACAGTGTGGATGTAGCAGAGCCGCGTGTGTACGAGGTGTACGGAGCAGAGCCGCGCGTGTACAAGGTGTACGGAGCAGAGCCGTGTGTGTACGAGGTGTACGGAGCAGAGCCGTGTGTGTACGGAGCAGAGCCGCGTGTGTACGAGGTGTACGGAGCAGAGCCGTGTGTGTACGAGGTGTACGGAGCGGAGCCGCGTGTGTACGAGGTGTACGGAGCAGAGCCGTGTGTGTACGAGGTGTACGGAGCAGAGCCGTGTGTGTACGGAGCAGAGCCGCGTGTGTACGAGGTGTACGGAGCAGAGCCGTGTGTGTACGAGGTGTACGGAGCGGAGCCGCGCGTGTACGAGGTGTACGGAGCAGAGCCGTGTGTGTACGAGGTGTACGGAGCAGAGCCGTGTGTGTACGAGGTGTGCGGAGTGGAGCCGTGTGTGTACGAGGTGTACGGAGCAGAGCCGTGTGTGTACGAGGTGTGCGGAGCGGAGCCGTGTGTGTACGAGGTGTACGGAGCAGAGCCGTGTGTGTACGAGGTGTACGGAGCAGAGCCGTGTGTGTACGAGGTGTGCGGAGCGGAGCCGTGTGTGTACGAGGTGTACGGAGCAGAGCCGTGTGTGTACGAGGTGTACGGAGCAGAGCCGTGTGTGTACGAGGTGTACGGAGCGGAGCCGCGTGTGTACGAGGTGTACGGAGAGGAGTATCCCGAGTTATCTATCTGCACCATCTGAATAGAGCGAGTTCTGTGTCACTAAGATGAATGATGATGGGAGTGTATGTGCATGAAGGAAGCTGTCAGTTTCTATGCACCTTCACTTACCTCACTATGGCTGTATACATGTGTGTATGTATTTCAGCCATTAACTCCTTGTTCGGTCTAAGATGATGTAAGGTGGCTTTCGGACACACAGTTGATGGGAGGTATATATCACAGAGGTGGTTGTCCTAGACCAGGGGTCTCAAACTCAGCTGGGCATATGGGCCGCACATGGAAAAACATTTAATTTGGGGGGCCGCATTATTTGCATGACAAAGTGACATTTTTAGTGATACCATTTTATTTTCTATACACCTTTTGAACTGGTCCTCATCTTGCAGACATGGTCTCCCCTCCAGGTCCCCCATATTGCAGACATGGTCTCCCCTCCAGGTCCGCCATATTGCAGACATGGTCTCCCCTCCAGGTCCCCCATATTGCAGACATGGTCCCCCATCCAGGTCCCCATCCAGCAGACATGGTCTCCCATCCAGGTCCTCCATATTGCCGACATGGTCCCCCATATTGCAGACATGGTCCCCCATCCAGGTCCCCCATATTGCAGACGTGGCCTTCATATTGCAGACATGGTCCCCCATCCAGGTCCCCCATCCAACAGACATGGTCTTCCATCCAGGTCCTCCATATTGCAGACATGGTCCCCCATATTGCCGACATGGTCCCCCATATTGCAGACATGGTCCCCCATCCAGGTCCCCCTTATTGCAGACATGGCCTTCATATTGCAGACATGGTCCCCATATTGCAGACATGGTCTCCCATCCAGGTCCCCCATATCGCAGACATGGCCTTCATATTGCAGACATGGTCCCCCATCCAGGTCCCCCCATATTGCAGACATGATCCCCCATCCAGGTACCCCATATTGCAGACATGGTCCCCCATATTACAGACATGGTCCCCCATCCTGGTCCTTATGTTGCAGACATGTCCCCCATACAGGTCCCCATGTTGCAGACATGTCCCCCATCCAGGTGTCCCCCCCATACTGCGCACAGGGCCGCCCCCCCCCATACTGCGCACAGGGTCCCCGTCCCCCCATATTGCACTCAGGGTCCCCCTCCCCCCATACAGCGCTCAGGGTCCCAGCCCACCCCATACAGCGCTCAGGATCCCAGTCCCCCCCATACTGCGCTCAGGGTCCCCGTCCCCCGCCATAGAGCGCTCATGGTCCCCGTCCCCCCATACTGCACTCAGGTTCCCCCCACATACTGCGCTCATGGTCCCCGTCCCCCCATACTGCGCTCAGGGTCCCCGTCCCCCCATACTGCGCTCAGGGTCCCCGTCCCCCCATACTGCACACGGTGCCCCCCTCCATATACTGAGCACAGGTCCCCTGTGCTGTATTTCACATGACAGAGAAAAAAATATATATATATTCTCACCTGTCCTCCGTTCCCTCGGCGTCCTTTCTGCACCTGTGGCCCGCAGGCACAGACCCCGTAACGATCGCGGCTTTCTCCAGCAGCCGCCGATATCAGCGCTGTATTGCAGTGTATTGCCGCGCAGAGACCGGCTCTCTGCACAGCAATACCAGTGCCAGCCGCCAACCTATCAGAGGCCAGCAGCTGACATCTGTACATGGCAGTGATGTCATACGCCGCCGCGTTGGGACGCAGAGGTCAGCTGCTGGCCTCTGATAGGCCGGTGGCTGGCACTGATATTGCTGTGCAGAGAGACGGTCTCTGCGCCGCAATACACTGTACTACAGCACTGATATCGGCGGCTGCTGGAGAGAGCCGCGATCATTATGGGGTCTATGTGCCTGCGGGCCGCAAGAAGCAGCCGGAGGGGCCGCATCGGGCCGCGTGTTTGAGACCCCTAGACTGTCTCTAAAGTGCCCTTGTTGGAACTGTTTACTTTGTTTTGCCTCCATTGAATGCCGTTTATTTTCCTTTGCTTGTGATGTGGTTTATGAAGAACCAATAACCCAGCAAGGACATATAAATGGAAACAGTTCCCGTGTTACCTCACCACGCACCCAAGTGAGTAGCATTCCCACAATGGGTGTTAGAAATACGGGCAGAGTTCCCAGGGAACACGTGTGACTGCTACAGAGGTACTGCATGCCCTGGACGAAGGCGGCCATAAGCCAGCAAATAACATCAGATAGCATGGAGAACCTAGTGAAACACCTGGTACAAGCCCAGCTGTAGCAGCAGTACCGACAACAGCTGGCGCAACAGAAGACAAATAAGCTGCTTATGCAACAGAGGTTCGTGGCATGGTGGTAGATTCGACTCCAAGGTCAGCTGATGATGTCTCCATCCAGAAGGCAGTAAGGAGAGCCCTGCAAAAAATGACCAAGGGTGACGACACAGAGGCCATTTTTGAAAGATTCGACGAGAGGGAGAAACTCTCACCAGGGCAATGTGCTGATGCCATACTTAACGGGGGAGCTCCAGAAGGCCTACTCTGACTTAGCCTTAAAAGATGCGCTTAGGAGTGACAATGACTGTCAGGGTACAACGTGTCCACCGCTTGGCATATCACTGTGACAAACCCCCTCCCTACCAAATGTTTGATTTGCTGAACCACATTCAAAAATGGTTGCAGGCAGAGACCTCTACCCCTGTGCAGATGGTAGAGCAAGTGGTAATGTACCGGTTTGTGCACTCCTTTCCGAGGCCAATACAGACTTGGGTTGCCCAGGGGGATCCCCGGAATACAGATGACCTGGTCAGACTGTTCGAAAGATATCACGGGGTCGATGGTTCCTTGGGGACCCCCAAAAAGGGGTGGGTCGTCCAAGATCAAAAGGCTCAGGGGAGGTTATACCAAAGGTTCCAGCTGGCAATATATGCTGGAAATATCACGGCTCAGGCCATATAGCACCCCATTGTCCCCTGACTTCCAAGCAGATGGACTGTAGCCTGGGTTGCCACTGTTCATACTATGTGTATCCAGTTTGCAGTGCGATCTTTCCACGCAATAAGGGGCCACAAGCTTGTCCTGTAATGGGGAATTGTCGGCAAGTGACTGGACTGCTAGTCTTAGAAAGTTTGTTGACCCTAGTGAGGTACACATTTCCTCTCCAGCTGATCCCTGGAAAGAAAGTTGACGTCAATTGCTTTCACGAGGATGCTGTCCTAAACAGTATAGCGCAAGAGCCACGGGCTGACACCAGGTTTCCCTATTTTATGTTGAGTGGGGAGTTATTGTACAGCGTTATTAAGGTCAGAGAGGAAATAGTGGAGCGATTGTTGGTACCCTGACCATGTAGACGAAGGATGATGGACATGCTCCATTTACATGTCTTGACCATTTGGATGTGGATAAAAGTGGATAAGTGGTTGTGCGGAAGTTCTAGTGGCCTGGATGTCACCTCATATCCAAGGCCTTTCCACTTCATGCCGACTCCAATTCAAAAATATTTCCCGGATCCGCACATTCCTCAACCATGAATCTGCAAAAACACTAGTGCGTGCCCTCATCATCTCTCTCCTCGACTACTGCAACCTCCTGCTCTGTGGTCTCTCTTCTAACACTCTCGCACCCCTGCAATCTATCCTAAACTCTGCTGCCCAACTAATGCACCTGTCCCCACGATATTCTCCTGTCTCTTCCCGCTGCCAATCCCTGCACTGGCTCCCCATTGCCCAGAGACTAAAGTTCAAGACCCTAACCTTGGCATACAAAACCATCCATAGCCTGTCTCCTCCATATATCTATGACCTAGTCTCCCGGTACCTACTTGCATGCAACCTCCGATCCTCACAGGACCACCTTCTCTACTCTGCTCCTTTCTCCTCTTCCCACAATTGCATACAAGATTTCTCCCATGCATCCCCCCTACTCTGGAACTCTCTACTCCAACACGTCAGACTCTCGCCTACTGTGGAAACCTTCAAAAGGAACCTGAAGACCGACCTCTTCCGATAAGCCTACAAACTGCAGTAACCCTCACTGCATGACCAGCTGTACCCTCACCTACGGTATCCTCACCCCCCTTCTACACTGTGAGCCCTCACGGGCAGGGTCCTCTCGCCTCCTGTGCCAGTCGGTGACTTGTTTTTGTTTAAACTATTGTACTTCTTGTCTGCTATGTATACCCCTTTTTCACATGTAAAGCGCCATGGAATTAATGGCGCTATATTAATTAATAATAATAACCTAGAAGACTAAAACTGTACCAAGTGTACATATGTGGCAAGATAGGGAGCCAGTTGAAACTCCGTGTTTTCTGGACAAGCCAGAAGCAGATGTTGAAAGAGTCATAATAGCAAAGATGCCGTTGAAGGCTCAAAAATAGCAGTGCGGGAGTTGTTGCAGCAGAACAGGGACCTGTTCTTAGATTTGCTATTTTGTACAAAGGTCATAGAACATGAGGTTCTGATGGAATCCCATGTGCGGGTGAACTTGAAGCCCTATCTAATTCCTGAGGCCTGGCGAGAGCTATTCTCCAAGGAATCTCTGAGTATTTGAGGAATCAGAGAGGGTGGTGTAGCCCTATTGTCCTGGTTCCAAAACCTGATGGCGAATGGAGGTTCTGTAATGATTATAGGAAGCTGAATGAAGTCCAAGTTCAACGCATATCAGATGCCGTGTGTAGATGACCTGATCGCGAGACGTGGGCTGGCAAAGTATATAACTTTGTGACCCACTACTACTCAGGTAGCGTTAGCCCTCCGTGGGAAAGGTGTACTCGGACTGCGGGCCGGTGGTAGAGGGGGATGCAGTGGTGGCCTTGGCCCAGTCCGTGGCCAGGGCGCACACATTAAAAATATGGGGTAGTGGATGAGTGGTTATTTGTCGGCTACGCCACCTGTGGTTTCTGCTGAGGACCACCAGCGCTGCGCCAGTCCTCTGAGGCCGGTGTTCTAGCAGCTTGGGATGGAATAGCTCCCTGCAGGTGGAGCCAGGCCTCAGGGCAGAGTAGAAGAAGTGCAGTGCAGAGGAATGGTGGGTGCGGTGCCGCGCAGAAATGAGAGAGAAGAGGCGGTGTATGAAGTCATCCAGGTTTTACTCACGGTAGACTTGTTTTCAGCCACAAAGCTTCTCTTTGTTCCTCACGGCGCGCTGCGGCCACCAGGATGGGGTTCAGCTCACTCCGGGTAGCTCGGATGCACCAGACAAAACCCCTCCACCAGTGTGTTCCTCTCACTTGCTGTACTAGAACCGCCTCGTGCCCCTACTAAGTCCCGTACGGGTACCGCAATGTCCGCTGAAGGTGGCTTGTAGCCCCCGGACCGCCTAGGTCCCTTATTGGTGACTGGTGTGTAAACGTGGCGTAAGGCTGGGGTCCCTCTGGATAGACGCAGATTAAGGGGATACAGGTGGCGACTCCGCTCCATCCATATTCCCCCTGGGATCCACTTCAGCCTCCGGACTTTTCTGACAGAGACCTGGAGTACAAAGTCAGATAATCGGGGACCGGTACCCCCTCTTGCGGCAGGAGTCTCTCTGGCGGGGCCAGAATAAGGGTAGCAGGTGGCGACTCTGCTCCGTCCACATCCCCTGAGATCCTTTCGCCTGTGGAGCTCTTCTCCTCTGCTCCCCTCCTAGGCCTTCTGGTGTGGACTAAGACATAGGACACAGCCAGCTGTAACTTAACTCTGCCCCAGCCCCCAATCTCAAGGCCTGAGACCGGGAATCACAGCCTCCTGAGGCAGATGCAGCTTGTACTAACTGTCACCTCCAGGGAACTGCGACAAAAAACCCGGTATTAAAGATGGCATCCATATTTATATGGATGTATTAGTGTAACCGTAAAGTGCTTCCTCCACCCTACTCACTACAAGGTTCCCCCTACTTTTGGTCCCCCCCTTACTCCTCCATTCAGGACTGGGGTAGCACATTGTGCTCTAAACCCCCTTCAGAATGGGAGTGTGTAGTGTTGGATGTGTGGTGGGGCCCTGTGTGGTGCTCCATCCTTACCTCGGAGAGGAGATACCACACCTCATTCCATGAAGTGCAGTACCCCTGTCGCGACTGAACTCTCAGGGGCGCCACATAACCACCTTGGATTTAACTAAGAAATATTGGCAAATCCCCATGTCACAAGAAGCCAAGGAGAAGACTGCCTTCTCTATGCCCAACGGATGTTTCCAATATGTCCGGATGCTGTTTTGTCAAAAGGGAGCCCTGGCCACCTTCCAGAGTGCCATGGACTGGATCCTCGCAATCCATAAGAATTACACTGCATCATACTTTATATATTGTAATCTTCAGCCCAGATTGGAGATGTCACCTGCAAAAGGTCCAGTCGGTGTTTGATCCTCTCAGGAAGGCAGGGTTTTCTATAAATCTGAAAACATTTTGCCATGGGAAATAAAGAGGCCGAATAACTAGGATATGTAGTAGGTAGAGGCGAGATCAAACCCCAGATCAGTAAAGTAGATGCAATCCAAAACTGGCCAAGACCACTCTTAAAGAAGCAAGTTAGAGCCTTTCTGAAAATGAAAATAACGGACAGCAGTCATGTAATGTGTGGTCTCTAAGTAAAGGTAGTGTGACGGGAGCTAGTTACCCCATCCGCAGATGTCCAATCTTCTTCTGCCTGCCCCTGACATGGAAAAGCTTTTCTTACACTGGGATATATAAAATATGACTATCGCACTGTGTCTCCAAGATGGACTAAAACTTTTATTCTTACAAGCAGGTTTTATAGAGAATCACACAGGCTATTTTTAGCACCCATTGTTCTCACCAGATAATACCCACAATAGGCTCCCAGACAGCAGTTAGGCAACAACCCATTAATCAGCACATTGTCTGTTTGCCCCTGCTAAGTGAGCACAGGAAGGTGGGGGCCAGGAGTGCTTTGGTCACATCACAAAATGTCCAACAATATGTGATCCACAATATTCACCCCACTTTGTAACATTATGTCCCATTAGCTGCATAGGTGCTACGACAACCCCCATGTGGAAAAATCTTGGAGTACGGGGTTGATCCATCACAGGTAAATTTGCAATAAAAAAGATGGCATCACTTGCTAACTTCTGCGATCAACCAGTGAGGAGTTATCGCAGAAAATTAGAGATTGAATAAAACCAAGAAGGGCGGAGACCAGCCCACGTGAGGTCATCACAGGGGAGTGTGTGGGCAGCGCCCCCGTCGGCATAAAAGATCAGGCCGAATATTGATCTATACTCATGCCGGGTTATACATATTTGTGTAAGCGGGGGTCCTTTTCCATAACGGTTCGTTTGAGTGCTTCCCTCCAGCTAAACTGAATGGTCTCTGCGATCGGCCTAGTAAGTCCTTCTATTAATCACTTTTTATTTTGTGTAACTGTATATGCTGTATTAAACATGAACCCTGGGTGAAACATTTCCCACATTCTGGACATGAATATGACTTTTCTCCAGTGTTAATTCTTTGATGTTTTTGAAGATCTGGTTTCTGGATAAAACATTTCCCACATTCTGAACATGAATATGGCTTCTCTCCTGTATGACTTCTGTAATGTTTATGAAGATCTGGTTTCTGGGTAAAACATTTCCCACATTCTGGACATAAATATGGCTTTTCTCCAGTGTGAATTCTTTGATGTCTTTGAAGATCTGGTTTCCGGATAAAACATTTCCCACATTCTGAACATGAATATGGCTTCTCTCCTGTGTGAATTCTTTGATGTTTATGAAGATCTGATTTCTGGATAAAACATTTCCCACATTCTGAACATGAATATGGCTTCTCTCCTGTATGACTTCTGTAATGTTTAAGCAAATCTGACTTCTTGCTGAAATATTTCGCACATTCTGAACATGAAAATGGCTTTTCTCCTGTGTGACTTCTTTGATGCATAAGCAATTTAGATTTATGTTCAAAACATTCCCCACATTCTTGACATGAATATGGCTTTTCTCCAGTGTGAATTCTTTGATGTTTTTGAAGATCTGGTTTCTGGATAAAACATTTACCACATTCTGGACATAAATATGGCTTTTCTCCAGTGTGAATTCTTTGATGTCTTTGAAGATCTGGTTTCCGGATAAAACATTTCCCACATTCTGAACATGAATATGGCTTCTCTCCTGTGTGAATTCTTTGATGTTTATGAAGATCTGATTTCTGGAGAAAACATTTCCCACATTCTGAACATGAATATGGCTTCTCTCCTGTATGACTTCTGTAATGTTTAAGCAAATCTGACTTATTGCTGAAACATTTCGCACATTCTGAACATGAAAATGGCTTTTCTCCTGTGTGACTTCTTTGATGCATAAGCAATTTAGATTTATGTTCAAAACATTCCCCACATTCTTGACATAAATATGGCTTTTCTCCAGTGTGAATTCTTTGATGTTTATGAAGATCTGGTTTCTGGATAAAACATTTCCCACATTCTGAACATGAATATGGCTTCTCTCCTGTGTGAAATGTTTGATGTTTATGAAGATCTCGTTTCTGGATAAAACATTTCCCACATTCTGAACATGAATATGGCTTCTCTCCTGTATGACTTCTGTAATGTTTAAGCAAATATGACTTATCGCTGAAACATTTCCCACATTCTGAACATGAAAACGGCTTTTCTCCTGTGTGACTTCTCTGATGTGAAAGCAATTTATATTTAGTTTTAAAACATTTCCCACATTCTGAACAGGAAAATGGTTTCTTCCCTGTGGGAATTATTTGATGTTCGACATCCCTTCTCTGGCTTTCATTTTGCTTAACAGTCTGTGATGAATCCAAGTAGATGACGGATTGAAAAGGCTCAGATGATTGATTTCTGCTCTGAAGGGCTGGAGGTATAGCTGGAATAATGGCACGCTTTTCATAGGTATCTGGTTTGACACCACAGTCATCTGCCAAGAATAAATCTGATTTTATTATTTTTTAATATCAATGCCTTATATTTTATAACATTTCTCTATACATAATTCTATACAAATCAAAGTATAATGAAACTATGACCTAAGACAGTGGTGAGCCACCTGTGCACAAATCCCATGGTACTGAACCCCTAACGTACCATCGACGAACATAATACATATACGCAGAAACTTTTGAGGCAATAAAGGGAGGATTAAAAATAAGCTTTATTACATTACAATCTAAAGCAACAGAGAAAAATACACGCCATAAAAACAATGAAGATGGGGTATTCCCATCTCTGAGAAACTATACCAATATGTAGTAGGTATAATAAAAATAAGATTAGCAAATATCTCCAATTAGAAATGTAGTATAGTTCTTTTGATTCGCTATGTCGCTTACCCCATGTTCAGGGCATTGCAAGTTAGTTGCTAGTGGTCATAACTATGGATACCTAAGCTACTGCAATGCTCTGCACATGGGATAAGTGACAAAGAATCAGGAGAACTATACCACATTTCTAATTGGAGTCTGAATAAACCTCGACCTCACACATCGACAGGTACTCCGAGTGTCCTGGGATCACCACGCTGACGTAGCGACCCTCCATCCCCTTACAGCAGAAGGACATGGTGGCAGAGACCACATTTGTGACTGTGCCGCACACTGGAATGTTATTGTCAGGGGAGTTCCCGATTCGGACCTCGGCCCCCATCAGTCGCTCCAGACCACAGTCCATCCTGTTAGTTATGGCGATGCTGGATATCTTGTAGCTCTGGCCCAGGTCCAGCTTCCACCAGGGATCCTTCTCCAGGTTGGTGTGGGTGCAGAAGCCACTACTGAAGTCGGTGTCTTTGTTCCCATCGATGGCGTTCTTAGCCAATATGCTCCTGGTGGCATACGGATAGTCCGACACCTGGGAGGCCACTCTGGTCCTTGCTATGTTTGTGGCTACAGGTGCCGGAGCGCATCCCAGAGCCAGAACCACAGATCCCAGTAGAATCAGAGAAGATGGGGGTCGGTACGTCAGCGTGGTGATCCCAGGACACTCGGAGTACATTTCTAATTGGAGGCATTTTCTATTATTATTATCCTACCTACTATATTTTGGGATAGGATTTTGGAGGTGAGAATACCCCTTCAAGGCTGTATGCTTAGGACTTATCCAGGACTCATCCAGATGCCTCATTCCATTGTTTTTTGTGATTACGTTTATCCCTCTTAAATGGCTTTTTGTATTTTTATGTGTTTTCAACTGCGATCTAATAAATTGTATTTTTAATCTCTATATTGTCTCACATTTCTCTGTACACAGTCATGGTTGAAATAGTTGACGCCCTTAAAATTGTTCCAGAAAATGAAGTATTTCTCCTAGAACATTATTGCAATTACACCTGTTTTGTTATAGACACGTTTATTTCCTTTGTGTGTATTGTCACTGATCTTTTCTACAGAAATGTTCAATGGAGAATCAAAACTGGACCTTGACCAGATTATTACCTGACCCTACTTCTAAACCCTTTTCTGATCTGCCTACATACTTCTTGTTGACCGCAGAATGGTTTGGCTTCTCACTTGACTGTCCTTCCGGGACGTGTACTGCTGCTAGATATTGACCTTGGCTTCTCCAGCTTAGATGTTCACCTGCCTGACTTCTGTGTGTGGCCCGGCTCTCTTCTTGACATTCAGCTGTAATCTGGCAACTCACAACTACATTACAATTGGAGACATGGCGGCTCTCTGCAGCAAATAAAATTCCATTTAACCAATGAAACTTTGCTGCCAAAATGCGTTAATCAAAAAAGGTGCAAAAAAAAGCTTTTTTTGTTATGCATCAAATCTATCTGCAAGTAAAATGCACGTCAATTACTTGTGTGATCAAACTCATAATATAATGACCACAGGATCTGTGACGTCTCTGTATCTAGTGGTCACTACTCACCTGGGTGGTCATATGTAGGAATCTCCTCTTTACACCGCTCATCACCCCTCACATATGTCTCTGTAGTATTAATATGGGTCAGATCTTCACCCTGAAACAAATATTGTAAAAGTCACAGACAGATGGAGAAGTCCCATCTATGATCAGCTCTAATCCTGCCATCTCCACCGCTCTCATTACACAAGTATAAAACATATAATACTGGTGGATAAAACAAGACTGAGCACAAGACCCTCACAGCCGTCTACACATCATAGGGGAGATCTCATGACACCTTCTCTCCATCTATCTGATGATCCTGAGGAACATTGGGGTCTTCTTGTTTACAGTCCTGTGGAAGAAGAGGACGGGGACATCTCTCTGGTGTTGTCCTCTTACTGGATAGATCTGGAGGAAACACATACAGGGACTGAATTCATTCTTTACATACAGATAATTATAGGCCGTGTGTAATTAGTCCTATTACCTGGTGATGTGAGGGACTGGGGAACCTCCATCATGAAGTCCTTGTACAGATCTTTGTGTTCTTCTAAATATTCCCACTCCTCCATGGAGAAATAGACAGCGACATCCTGACATCTTATAGGAACCTGACACATACAATGATACCGTCATCCCCCCGATCCCTCCATAGCGTTACTGTATAATGTCCCAGCATTCCCAGCAGCTTCACCTCTCCAGTCAGCAGCTCAATCATCTTGTAGGTGAGTTCTAGGATCTTCTGGTCTTTGATGTCCTCATGTATCAGGGGGTGAGGTGGAGGCCCCGTGATTGGGCTCAGGGGTCTTCCCCATCCCTCAGACACAGGGTTCTGACACCGCTCACTAGAGGTCTTCTTCACTACTATGTAATCCTGGTTATGGAGAGACACATTAATAAATCTCCCTCCAGACATTTCCAGAGTCCTCACCTCTCCAGTTCTGTCCATCTGTTATTCCCATAGATAAGAATGATGTAATGTGACGTCATCAGAATCTCTCACCTCTCCAGTAAGCCGGAACAGGATCTCTAGGGTGAGGTGGTATATCCTCTCCGCCATCTTGTCTCTGTCCATATCAACCTTTGACAGGAAACTTCTCTTATATAGAAGATCTTCACTGAGAGGATCCGATATTGTAGAGACCTGAATGAGAAGAAGATGAGAAGATGTAACGTCATCAATAATTCTATGTAATAATACAATCACTGATTCCGGTATAAAGCAGTAATCTGTGGATCTGATCCTGGATGATGCCGGAAGAAGAAGTGGATTTTTATGGCGGCCGTTAATGAGCTTCGCTTTGAGGACCGGAGGAGGTTTGGCCTGAACGCTGCACTCGTGGTGTGAACACGGACATAGTAGATTATTTAGGGATATTTTCTTGTCCTGCCCTAAACTTGCTTATTCAAGTGAATAGGTCCACGAAAAAGAACAGCCTGTCCACGGATGATAGCTGTGTGTTAAAGAGTTTATCCAGGACTATATTATTTTTATAACTATGGGCAGAAGAAGTAAAAGGCAGATAGTTCCTAACTGCCTGCCTGCCCTGCCTCAATGTCTGCGGGAACAGAGCGGTCACGGACTGCTCCTGCCAGTGACTCTGCGGCTTCTAATGAGTCACGTAGACGGAGCAGCGGCTTCTCTTTGGCTCTGCTTTCTTGATGGGACGTGACTGACGACATCACACTGATTGTCAGCTGCCTCCCTGCTGCCTCCCTGCGAGCAGCCAGCGGTCAATCAGAGGGATGATTTATTTCACCATGCAAAAAAAACAGACACAAAATAGACGCATAGTGTGAATAACGGCAAATTCTGAGAGACAATAATGGGGAATCTCCACATACCTCCACCTGCAGACAGGGCCGCCATCAGGGCATCACTGCCCTTACTGCTGTTTGGGGCCCCGTGAGCAGCAGTACAGAGAGGGGCCGGGTCTAGTCAGGGACCCCTCTTGTGCGTCTGCTCACGGCGCTCCATGCACGGCACTCCATGCTGCAATAAAGTGCCGAGCACTGGGGCGCACACCGCCTTAGATGGCGCACATATTGGCACCGAGTTCCTTACTGAAGCTGCGCCGCTGCAGCAGCTCCTTCATACTTCAGGAGTCAGGAGCACCCGGTGGCGGCGTGCACCTCCTCATCGCAACAGGAGCGCCAGGATGCTGCAGGGATCGTATGTGGGGTAAGTATGACAATTTAATTTTTTTTAAAAAAATTAAATGGAGTGGGGGGAGGATGAGCTGCACATGATGGGGAATTGGGAGTGGAGGGAGGATGAGCTGCACATGGTGGGGAATTTGGAGTGGGAGGAGGATGAGCTGCACATGGGGAATTGACAGTGGGGGAGGATGAGCTGCACATGGGAATTAGCAGTTGGGGGAGGATGAGCTGCACATCATGGGGAATTTGGAGTGGGAGGAGGATGAACTGCACATGGGGAATTGGCAGTGGGGAAGGATGAGCTGCACATGGGGAATTAGCAGTGGGGGAGGATGAGCTGCACGTGATGGGAAATTGGGAGGGGGGAGAGGATGAGCTGCACATGATGTGGAATTTGGAGTGGGAGGAGGATGAGCTGCACATGGGGAATTGGCAGTGGGGGAGGATGAGCTGCACATGGGGAATTATCAGTGGGGAGAGGATGAGCTGCACGTGATGGGGAATTGGGAGTGGGGAGAGGATGAGCTGCACATGATGGGGAATTTGGAGTGGGAGGAGGATGAGCTGCATATGGGGAATTGGCAGTGGGGGAGGATGAGCTGCACATGGGGAATTAGCTGCACATGGAAAATTGGCAGTGGGGGAGGATGAGCTGCACATGGGGAATTATCAGTGGGGGAGGATGAGCTGCACATGGGGAGTTGGCAGTGGGGGAGGATTAGCTGCACATGGGGAATTAGCAGTGGGGGGAGGATGAGCTGCACGTGATGGGGAATTGGCAGTGGGGGAGGATGAGCTGCACGTGATGGGGAATTGCCAGTGGGGGGTGGATGAGCTGCACATAATGATGAGTTGGGAGTGGGGGGAATGTTGGGTGTGGTGAGGAGGATGAACTGCACATGGGGAATTGGCAGTGGGGGGAGGATGAGCTGCACGTGATGGGGAATTGGCAGTGGGGGAGGATGAGCTGCACGTGACGGGGAATTGCCAGTGGGGGGTGGATGAGCTGCACATAATGATGAGTTGGAAGTGGGGGGAATGTTGGGAGTGGTGAGGAGAATGAACTGCACATGGGGAATTGGCAGTGGGGGGTGTGAGCTGCACATGGGGAATTGGGAGTGGAGGGGTGAGCTGCACATGGAGGATTGAGAGTGGGGGGAGGATGAGCGCATGGTGGATTGGGAGTGGTGGGTGGGAAGAGCGAACGGTGAATTAGGGGTGGGGAGAGCAAATGGTGGATTGAAAAGTGGGAGTGGGGAAAGCACATGATGAATTGGGAGTGGGGTGGGGAAAGCAAATGGTGAATGGGGGATGAGGGAGAGTAAATGATGAATAGAGGGTGGGGGTGGGGAGAGCAGGAAATAATGAATTGGGGCAGAGGGTCATGTAAATATAATGAATCGGGGGAGCAGGAGGTACAGAGTGGGGGACATTGCGGATGCAGGAGTGTGACTGGTAATAAATTCTGGGAAAGAGTACAGGCTCTAATTAATTTACATATTTATTAGGTGGGGAAAGTGGCTATTTACAGTTATTTGGGGCACAGGGATGGATTACAATTATATTTGGAATGGTGGGTTGCATAATGACTAATTATATATTAATGGTGGGTGCACATCTGTATTCAGCTGTGTAATGTAGAAGTTGGGGAATATGCTCTACATAACTGTGTTATTTTATTCAAAGACAAGTCCTGGCTGGAAGAAGTGATGGTGGTCTGTGCTGGATGAAGGAGAAAAGTGAAGATGAAGGACTTCAACTAGAGACGTCACTGGTGAGTCAGTGTATTACATGTACAATGACACTATATACTATGTACAGGGCTCCTGTGTATAATGTCACTGGTGATCACTGTATTACCTGTACACTGACACTATATACAGAGCTCCAGTGTATAATGTCACTGATGATCACTATATTACCTGTACACTTACATTATACACTGTATACCATGTACAGAGCTCCGGTGTATAATGGCACTTATGGTAATATTAGTATTATGGTTTTTTATTAATGATCAGTATTGTAATAAGGTGACAATGTGGTGGTAACATGTGGTCTGGTCATGGTGTGGCATTTTTTGTCCCTTCTGTGTGGTATTATTCGGTCACTATGTGGTGGTAATATGTGGTCTGGTCATGGTGCAGCGGTATTCCTTGTATGTGGTATTATTCGGTCACTATGTGGTGGTAATATGTGGTCCGGTCATGGTGTGGTGGTATTTGATCCTTGTATGTGGTATTATTGGTCATTTTAAAAAATGTGTATGACACATTCCCTTAAAGAAAAATAAATAAAAATATACCTAAAAAGAGTATTGGGTACTTTAAGAAAATTTTAATAGGTTAGAATAGAGTAGGGCCCGGCCAGAAGAGTCTAACTTATCGTGGTGGTGGTTTTAAAAATCTTTTGGCCAAAACAAAAGCTGCTGGCTATGTACAGTGGGGAAAAAAGACTATTTAGTCAGCCACCAATTGTACAAGTTCTCCCACTTAAAAATATGAGAGAGGCCTGTAATTCACATCACAGTTAGATCTCAACTATGAGAGACAAATTGAGAAAACAAATCCTAAAAATCACATTCTCTGATTTGGAAAGATTTTTTTTTTTCAAATTTTGGTGGAAAATAAGTATTCGGTCAATTACAAACAAGCAAGATTTCTGTCTCTCACAGACCTGCAACTTCTTCTTTAAGAGGCTCCTCTGTCCTCCACTCATTACCTGTAGTACTGGCACCTGTTTGAACTTGTTATCAGTATAAAAGACACCAGTCCGCAACCTCAAACAGTCACACTCCAAACTCCACTATGGTGAAGATCAAAGCAGCTTGGTGTAAAGAAATCAACTGTGGGAGCAATAATTAGAAAATGGAAGACATACAAGAACCACTGATAATCTCCCACGATCTGGGGCTCCACACAAGATCTCACCTCGTGGGATCAAAATGATCTCAAGAACGGTGAGCAAAAATCCCAGAACCACACAGGGGGAGGCCTAGTGAATAACCTGCAGAGAGCTACGACCAACGTTACACAGGCTGCCATCAGTAACACACTACGCCGCCAGGAACTCAGATCCTGCAGTGTCAGACGGTTCCCCCTGCTTAAGTCGTTACATGTTCTGGCCCGTCTGAAGTTTGCTAGAGAGCATTTGGATGATCCAGAAGAGTATTGGGAGAATGTCATATGGTCAGATGAAACCAAAGTTGAACTGATTGGTTAGAAACACAACTCGTCGTGCTTGGAGGAGAAAGAATGCTGAGTTGCATCCAAAGAACACCATACCTACTGTGAAGCATGGGGGTGGCAACATCATGCTTTGGGGCTGTTTCTCTGCCAAGGGACCAGGACCACTGAGCCGTGTACATGAAAGAATGGATGGGGCCATGTATCGTGAGATTTTGAGTGCAAACCTCCTTCCATCAGCAAGGGCAATGAAGATGAAACGTGGCTGGGTCTTTCAGCATGACAATGATCTCACCGCCAGGGCAACAAAGGAGTGGCTTCGTAAGAAGAATTTCAAGGTCCTGGAGTGGCCTAGCCAGCCTCCAGATCTAAACCCTGTAGAAAACCTTTGGAGGGAGTTGACAGTCCGTGTTGCCCAGCGACAGACCCCAAAACATCATTGCTCTAGAGGAGATCTGCATGGAGGAATGGCCCAACATACCAGCAACAGTGTGTGCCAACCTTGTCAAGACTTACAGAAAACGTTTCACCTCTGTCATTGCCAACAAAGGATAAATAAAGTATTGAGATGAACTTTTGTAATTGACCAAATACTTATTTTCCACCAAAATTTGCAAAAAAATTTCTTTACAAATCAGACAATGTGATTTTCAGGATTTGTTTTCTCATTTTGTCTCTCATAGTCGAGGTCGACCTATGATGTCAATTACAGGTCGACCTCATCTTTGTAAGTGGGAGAACTTGCACAATTGGTGGCTGACTAAATACTATTTCCCCCACGTTATGTGATCTGGTGATCACTGGGAACTGTTAATGTGTGACTGTTGAGGACGGGGTGCAGAAGTGGAGTTTTTCCAAGAGTAGGCGGTGGGACTGTAGAAGGTTCGAGGGATGGAGGTGGAGCCTGGGCAGAGTCTCAAGGGAGCCTGAAAATTTTGACAGTATGGGGCCCCGAAATTCCTGGTGGCAGCCCTGACTGCAGAGCCGCCACCACATACCTCCACCTGCAGAGCCGCCACCACATACCTCCACCTGCAGAGCCGCCTCCACATACCTCCACCTGCAGAGCCGCCTCCACATACCTTCACCTGCAGAGCCGCCACCACATATATGGCTGTTCTGTGCGCACAGGAGCTGTGATGAGGTCACAGGAGGGGAGGAGTCAGGGGTCACATGATCAGGGGCCTCAGTGGATGCAGGACTCTGCTGTGCTGGTTGTCATGGTGCTGGATGAGCTGAAGTTTATGTGTGGGGTCAGGAGGGGTTTACAGTGTGGATGTAGCAGAGCCGCGTGTACGAGGTGTACGGAGCGGAGCCCTGTGTGTAAGAGGCGTACGGAGCGGAGCCGCACGTGTACGAGGCGTACGGAGCGGAGCTGCGCGTGTACGAGGCGTACGGAGCGCAGCCGCGCGTGTATGAGGCGTACAGAGCCGAGCCGCGCGTGTACGAGGCGTACGGAGCCGAGCCGTGCCTGTACGAGGCGTACGGAGCCGAGCCGCGCGTGTACGAGGCGTACGGAGCCGAGCCGCGCGTGTACGAGGCGTACGGAGCCGAGCCGCGCGTGTACGAGGCGTACGGAGCCGAGCCGCGCGTGTACGAGGCGTACGGAGCCGAGCCGCGCGTGTACGAGGCGGACGGAGCGGAGTCGCGCGTGTACGAGGCGGACGGAGCGGAGCTAAGTTACGTCGCCTCCTTCTTTCTTTCAATTGGAAACAGAGAGATTTTCTTTGAGGTGCTCAAAGAAAGAAAGAGAGCCTCCTCCACTTAATTATATTATTTACTTTACTGGCTTTTATGGTGAGCTGGTTTTACACCAGGAGAGCCTCCTCCATTATATCTAAGGTACACTAAGAGAGCCTCCTCCATTTTATCTGAGGTACACAGGGAGCGCCTACTCCATTTTATCTGAGGTACACCTGGAGAGCCTCCTCCATTTTACCTGAGGTACACCGGGAGGGCCTCTTCCATTTTACCTGAGGTACACCTGGAGAGCCTCCTCCATTTTACCTGAGGTACACCGGGAGAGCCTCTTCCATTTTACCTGAGGTACACCGGGAGAGCCTCTTCCATTTTACCTGAGGTACACCGGGAGAGCCTCTTCCATTTTACCTGAGGTACACCGGGAGAGCCTCTTCCATTTTACCTGAGGTACACCGGGAGAGCCTCTTCCATTTTACCTGAGGTACGCCGGGAGAGCCTCTTCCATTTTACCTGAGGTACGCCTGGAGAGCCTCCGACATTTTACCTGAGGTACGCCTGGAGAGCCTCCGACATTTTACCTGAGGTACGCCTGGAGAGCCTCCGACATTTTACCTGAGGTACGCCTGGAGAGCCTCCGACATTTTACCTGAGGTACGCCTGGAGAGCCTCCGACATTTTACCTGAGGTACGCCTGGAGAGCCTCCGACATTTTACCTGAGGTACGCCTGGAGAGCCTCCAACATTTTACTTGAGGTACACCGGGAGAGCCTCTTCCATTTTACCTGAGGTACACCGGGAGAGCCTCTTCTATTTTACCTGAGGTACACCGGGAGAGCCTCTTCCATTTTACCTGAGGTACACCGGGAGAGCCTCCTCCATTTTACCTGAGGTACGCCTGGAGAGCCTCCTCCATTTTACCTGAGGTACACTGAAATAGAGCACATCTTCCATTGTACCCGATGAAAACCGAGCATCCTCCATTTTATCTCAGGTAGGCTTTGTAAAAGCTCACAGGTTTTTCAATGTAGGGCCTCATTCAGACGTTAGTGATTTTTCTCATACTTAACAATCCAGTCTTATTTTCCTCAGTGTTTTGGATCAGATTTTCATCAGCGTTTGGTTTTTCAGAGTTGTCATAACGGTAAAAGGTGAACTTTGACACATCATGGGCCTCTTTGGCGCCATTATTTGAATGCCCCTCTTATAAAGCTGTCTGACTGTTATATGTGTCTACATGTGGTTATATCCTTAAGAAGTGTCAACTTCGAAAGGTGTCGATAATAAAACGACAATTAATACAGTTCTGTGTATCCTGATCCTTTCATCAATCTACCAGCAGCGTGGACCATCCATGTTTTTCCTCCATCTACTTTGGTTTGGTCCGACAACCTGTGGATCTGCAGCAGCTGATTACCTACGTCTTGATAACTGTTTTGTGAACACAGCCATACCAGGTTAGCAGAACCCTGTTAAAAATATTTTATTTCATACCGGATAAGTCCCTATCGCACTTTCGCTCCTGAGCTCTTGTACAACTTTTAAACATCAGTGATTTTCTCATATTCCCCAATGTGACGACACAGCATTTGTTCTTGATTAAGCCAGACGTGCTTCTTTGGTGGGTCAAGAAACATAGGCCATTGTTATATGAGCCTTAACGTTGACTCTTGAGTTGACGTTTGTTTCAGCATATTGTCTTGCTATCCGTGGATGACAGGAACGCAGGTCATTGAACAATTGATTTTTGCTAATATGTTGCTACCATTGTATCAGTCCAGGCAACTTGTTTACTTGCTAGCAGGGAAGGACAAACTATGCAGTTTGATTAAATACTCAAACAATGAGAGTTGACCACATCTCACCTTCCCCCGGACCTGTGGATGATGGCCTGAAGAATAGTTGTGACCTATTGAAGGGGGGGGGGGGAATCTGCCTCTGTTCCCCAGACAGAGAATCTACAGGACGCCAGCTTAAGGGACCACAGTCCTAGCTGGAAGAATTCAGATCTGCTCAATTGACCATCACCTAACCCTCAAAAACGTTTTGAAGAATCCAGGTTGGGACAATCAGGTCACAGCCTTACCAACACCAGGTCAGATCACCAAAGGCAGCATTTGTGTGCAATGTTGATGCTACACAGCCACTCACATATCTGACAATTCATGGAGGCGGTGTTTTGCACCTGTGCGGCCCCCGCCTTTATCATGGGGTCTGCCGCGTCCGGCTTGTGCTTTGGTGATCTGACCTGGTGTTGGTAAGGCTGTTTTTTTCTTTTTCTGTGATTTTTTTTGACAATCAGGTCACCTGGCCACATACCTCACTGCACTCGGTTAGCTTCCTAAACTTGCCACTACCTCCTCTCTGTGGGTGCCCGCCAAAAGCTGGGTGCTACTGGTTGGGGTAGTAGGCATTGGATGCCCTGAAGTCACAGCTGCTCTAATTCCGGCGCGCCAGCGGAAGGGTGAGACTCTGTCTTTTGCACCATCTTGTGTATTTGCTGGGACTGTCCTATTTATTATTGTCTGTTTGGTGGTTCAATAAAGTATTGCCACACTGTTTTACCCTCACCCTATGCTGTTTCAGTAATATTATGCCCATGGGGAAGGAGTGTGGGAATTCAATGGGATGAGTCCTGGCCGATGCGGTCTATCTAAAGACAGCGGGGCTGTGAACGAGACCACCCACAGACCCTCGTGTCTTCACACTCCCCCCCCCCCCCAAAAAAAAGAAGATTTGGCCCAGGACTTTCCCAGTGATTGACAAGTTCCTCCCATAGCGTGAGACTTGGAGCAGTGTTGAGACAAAGATCTAACTATTGTGCCAGAGTCACTGGTATGGTATATGAAGGGAGGTATGTGTCACACTGGTTGCTAGCCTATGTGAACTAGAACCAATAAACTTTCTGCCAGCATTTTATATGCTGGGGGTTAACTCTTAAAAAGCGTGGTTTTATCGGAATGACAGAGATGGGAGGGATGTCATTCCCCATACCTCCACCTCAGGGTGTGGCTGAACAATGTTTAAATGTTCAGTCCTGGTTTTTTTTCCTCTGTTGTGAGTTTGGAGTGGCAAAGACTCCAGACTGGAAGACCACAGCTCAGAGAGGAGCTGGATGCTGGGACTACAACCTGTGTGGCTAATCCCACACTGCTATGGACTGTGCTTTCGTTTATCTTTTGTTTTGTTGTTTTGCCAGTAAGGCTGTGTTTAGTTTTGCTGGAGCTGCGGAGATTTATGGCACTAAATAAAGGCTGCAGAGAAAACACGGTTCCTGAGTCTACTTCCGGAAGCGACCAAGTGAGGCGTCTTATCTTACCACAGCTGGTGGAGAATGCGGGCAAGATTCCAGGAACACGTGTACCTGCTACAGAGACCGGTGGATTTCTTGGGTGAAGGCTGCCAGCCAGCAGGAGACGTCCGGCACCATGGAAGAGCTAATTAAGCACCTGGTGCAGAGCCAGCAGACCATGCAGTAGCAGCAGTTGCAGAGCATGCAGCAGAGAATGCAACAGCAGCACCGTGAGCAGCTACAGCAGCAACAAGAGATCACTAAGCTGCTGATACAACAAGTTCAGCTCCAGAAACAGCAGCAACAGGATCAGCATCACCAATAACAGCAGATCGAGTTACTTTTAGAGGCGATCCGTGGCAAGGCGACGGCTTCCGTCAAGTCCAAGTGATGATGCATACATCAGGAAGACGGTAAGGAAAGTGTTACAGAAGATGACCCCGGGGCATGATATTGAGATGTTCCTGACTGTTTTTGAGAGGGTAGCGGAACGGGAGAAATTGCCGCTGGAGCAGTGGGTGGAGGTTCTGGCTCCATATTTGACTGGGGACCCGCAGAAGGCTTATTACAATTTGACATTACAGGACGCAAAGGAATATGCCAAATTAAAAACCAAAATATTGGCACGCTCAGGAGTGACTATGTCTGTCAGAGCACAAAGGGTCCACCACTGGGCGTATGCTGGCGACAGACCTCCACGCTCACAAATGTTTGACTTGTTACATCTTGTCCAGAAATGGCTGCAGCCAGAGTCTTCCTCTCCTGCCCAGATGGTTGAGCGTGTGGTAATGGACAGGTTCATCCATTCCCTACCCAGGCCGGTGCAGACCTGGGTTGCCCAGGGCGACCGTCGGAATGCAGACGACCTCATAGGTCTGGTAGAGAGATTCCAAGTGGTTGAAAAATCCCTGGGGATACCCGAGATAGCCAGCTCCCCTTACTGGAGTGCCCAAAAGGGAGTGGGTTCACCACGGAAGGGGTTAAGAGCCACAACTGGGGGCATTCCACTTCCACTGAAGGGGCTGCAAGGTCTGTTGTGAAGGATGTGACCTGTTGGCGATGTCGCAATCCGGGACACGTAGCCACCCAGTGTCATACGTCTGCTGAGCCAATGGACTGCAGTCTAGGGAGACGATGTTCATACTATGCTTACCCAGCCTGCAGTGTGGACTGTCAACCCGGCGAGGGGCCGCAGGTGTGTGCCGTGTCCGTTAAAGGAGTGATGAACCTAGTGACCTCGATCAGTGCCACCCTTCCCCACCAGCTGATCCCCGCCAGATCTTTGGGCATCCGCTCCATACATGGGGATGCCAAGAACTACCCGGTGGCCAGAGTGACAGTCGAAACAGACTGTGGCGCCCAATCCCACGAGGTCGGGTTGGTCAAGGACCTGATACATTCCGTCATATTGGGGCACGATTTTCCCTTGTTCTGGGATTTGTGGGGGAAGGGATCCAGACTCCATCACGGAGACAAAAGCCAGGACCCTAGAAATACCTCGGTCGACATTGGAAGTGGATCGGTTTCCACTGTGTGTCCTTGTCGGTGAGGACGAGACTGTGACTGAGGAGGCCGACCTCCCTGAGTTAGAGGTGCCCGGAGAGAACTTTGGGGCAGCTCAAGTTCGGGACTTGACCTTGAAAGGGGCGTGGGACAATGTTACGGTTTGTAATGGTGTTGCTCAAGAGTCGGGGGCGGTACCCACACTTTGCAATTCAGGGGGTACCAGGTAACCAAACAAAGGTGAAGAGGTAGTGGAACAGCTGTTAGTTCCTGGGCCATACCGTCGGAGGGTATTAGATATGGCCCACTCACATATTCTAGGGGGGGGGGACACCTAGGGGTTGAAAAAACTCAGGAGCGAATAGTGAGGAGGTTTTATTGGCCAGGATGCTACCGGGAGATCTTAAACTATTGTAGGTCCTGCCCCACCTGCCAGATAACCGAGTCCACCTCCCAAGTCCGTAGTCCCTTAGTTCCACTACCTGTGATAGAAGTTCTCTTTGAGAAGATTGCCATGTACCTCGTGGGTCCCTTAATTAAATCGGCCCAGGGCCATCAATACATCTTGGTCGTCATGGACTATGCGACCCGGTACCCCGAAGGGGTACCCTTAAGGAACTTAGCTCGGGAACTTGTCAACATCTTTGCTAGGACCGGCCTGCTGAAGGAAATCCTGACGGACCAAGGAACCCCATTCATGAGCAAGGTGATGAAGGAGCTGTGCAAAGTGCTTTAGATTACTCAGCTGCGAACCTGCGTTTGCCACCTGCAAACTGATGGCCTGGTGGAGCGCTTCAATAAGACCCTGAAAGCGATGCTCAAAAAGGTCATTGAGAAGGATGGTTGAGACTGGGACTACTTGCTTCCGTTTCTACTTTTCTCCGTCAGAGAAGTTCCCCAAGCCTTCACTGGCTTCTCTCCATTCGAGCTTCTATATGGCCGGCATCCAAGGGGTCTCCTAGACATCTCCAAGGAAACCTGGGAGGCCGAGATCACGCCCCACCGGAGATAACATCTGCGTGACAGCATGGAAAATCAGGGATGTTCGTGGGCAGAGCCGATTTTTTTGGCGCGAACAAGTCGGAACCCCGAATACGAACCCGAATTTCACATGCCGAACAAATTGGCTCAAGACTAACCATGACCTTGTCCTTCTTTTTTTCCTGCAGTAGACAAGTCTGCTTTTTTGCGCTCAAGTCCTAAGAATGACTGAACCCTCTGTGGTTCCAGTTTTGATTTTTATAGGTTTAGCAGTCATCCCAGCCTGGTCAGAATGGTTCTGATTGTTATCAGTTGACAACTGCAGTGCTCTATTGACCTGCCTACCACTAGAATATCGTCCAAGTAGAGGATTTATTAGGGTATTCTGCTACCGGAGATGCACTGCGACTTCTATATAATTTTTGTAAATACCCTCAGAGCCATAGATAGGCCAAAGGGTAGCGCTCTGTACTAGAAGTGCCCGACTTGTTCGTTTATATACAAGGCCACCCTCAAGAATTTCTGTTCTTCCATATAGATTGGGATGTGTTCATAGGCATCCTTCACATCTAGCAATCTCATATAAAACACTCTGGAAATAGCATTTTATGGTCTCCATTTTGAAGGGCCAGTAGACTAGAAATTTGTTCACCCCTTTCTTTCAAGTTCACTATGGTCCTGAAGGTGCCATCTGTTTTTTTTTTATTAGGAATAGGGGGAATAGAATCCCTTCCCCTGCTCCTGCACTGGCACCTCTGGGAAATTCTCTTATCTCCTGCCTAGTCCAGTATATCATCTAGTACCCGTCCAAAGAGAAATTCTCCTTCGCATGGAATTGGGCATAGCTTGACCTTGGACTGAACATCTCCCGGCCAGCTCTTGAGCCATAGTGCTCTAAGTGCAGCATTTTATAGGTTTGCCGATCTGTTTGCAAACATCACTGAGTCTGTCGAGGCGTTTGCGAGGAAAGTAGCTGCTCCTTGAATTATATCCTTAGGGACGTTGTTCTTAATCTTATCCTCTAACTGCTGTAACCAAATCATCATGGATCTGGCCATGCAGGTTGCCCAAACTGCTGGTTTTATTGCCCCTTCTGAAGACTTCCATATCTGCTTCAGATACACATCCACTTTTTTATCAAGAGGATCTTCAAAGGGCAGGGTAGATCTTTTGGTTGACTTGGCCACCGCCATGTCTATTTTAGGGGTTTTGTCCCACATGGCTGCTTCTTCCTCATCAAACAGACACCTCCTTTTGGATGACGACGGCAGTGGATCCTTTTTCTCAGGCTTCCTTCATTCCCTATTAATGAGCATTTAAATTCTTTCACTAACCGGAAATATGCAATTTTTCTTTTATACCAAACCCCCGAAACATAATGTCCTGGACTGTTCTTGGGGTTTTAGTATCTGACATGCCCATAGTAGTTCTTTACCAACTTATCTGTGTCTTCTGTAGGAAAACACGGCCTCCCCCCTGTATCACTATCAGAGGATGAGGAAGAAGAGGAGTCCGATTCGTCTCTATCCTCAGATATTACAGACTCTTCTGAATCAGCGGCCTGCTGTTTGGGTCTTTTCTCCCTTTTACCACTTTCCTGCTGAATCAGTGAATTAATGGAGTCTGTAACTTCTATCCTAATTATGGATTTTAAATCCATGGCAAAGTTGGGGGTTTCTTCAGAGGTGGTCTTCAGAATACAAGAATCTCTTCATATATGTGCTGGGTAAGTTATCGCCGCACATTCTTTATCTTTTAGCTTGGCGCTACACCTCTTAGGCCCCTCCTAGCAAAGAACACAGAGAGAAAAGGACCTATTCAACATGATGAACATATACGAAGATCACTCACCACTCTGCCGTTCAGTCTAGGGTACCGGAGATGGAGGCTGGATCAGTTCACATGACCGTTCTCCCCTGGACGTGGTCGACTCACAAACTGCCTTGTTCTTCTGGTTAATCTGTCACTTGTACAGCTGTCACTGCTGCGTCTCTGACGATAACGCAGCTGCCGTGGTGGCTGTGGCTGCTGCTACGCCTCCAGCATATCCATGGCATCAAGAGGAAATCTAGCGTAGTATAGTTACCCATCATATGAAGGTGACCTTGTCGCGGTTGATGGGCACACATAAATTGGCCAAATTATGCGCAAAGAACCTTCATTTTTCAAAGTGACATTAGTCTAGATACTATATTTCTTATATATTCATGTATGGAGTGCCGAAGTTTTCTGCTATTTAGATTATGTTTTTCTTCAGAGCACCCGAATAGACCAGTGAGCGACCCCTTTCTTTTCTATTAATCAATTTTGGGATCCCGCTCCTGGAGCATTGCAGCAGGTACGTGTTCACACTATTAGAAGTTTGATAGCCTTTTTTCTGACCATGTGTCCCTCCCATTCAGTCACAGGTGGTTTTAACTAGCTCTACCAGCCCATACATTGTAGGTTAAAAGCCCAGCAGAGACATATTGTCCATGCAGGCTTGCAGCCCAAGAGTGGCATATCCAGTGGTAGCGTAGTATAGTTACCCATCATACGAAGGTGACCTTGTCACGGTTGATGGGCACACATAAATTGGCCAAATTATGCGCAAAGAACCTTCATTTTTCAAAGTGACATTAGTCTAGATACTGTATTTCTTATATATTCATGTATGGAGTGCCGAAGTTTTCTGCTATCAAGAGGAAAGCTGCCGGCCTCCACCATCTGGTGGTCAACCGTCCACTATATACCGGAGGGACGCCACAGCTCCAGCGTCTGCTGCCGACCTCCCCCCAGAAATCTCGCATTATTTCCGGGTCAGACTTTTCCTTCCAGCGAGCGGTGTGAAGGGAGCATACCGGCGAGCCCTGTTCATAAACAGCCCCTGCATTTTACTGCCGCATTGCTTTCTGGCACACTTCCTCAGCAGGGCGCGCTAGATATCCCACTAGTGCGCCTCGCGCTTGCGCAGATCTTGGTTGCCATAACTCCAGCGCACTCAACACGGGGTACGCCAACCACGTTCAACAAAGTGGTCATGCAACTGCACACCCCAACGTCCTGGCCAGCGGTAGTGTCTCCAGATCTGTCAGCATCCCAGATCCTTGCAGACACCAACCAGACTTGGGTAAGTTCAATTGTACCGTTACTTTACTCTCTAGGTTCCTTCAAGGACCGGAAACCATATTGATGAAAAGGAGAGGTACCACCCTTTTGTTCAGTAGGTTTCCTGTCCTTGATTAGTGGATACCCTCTCTCTCAGGTGGTGCTGTCATGGGAGAAGGGGAAAAACAAGACTGACCACAAGACCATCACAGCCGTCTACACATCATAGGGGAGATCTCATGACACCTTCTCTCCATCTACCTGATGATCCTGAGGAACATTGGGGTCTTCTTGTTTACAGTCCTGTGGAAGAAGAGGACGGGGACATCTCTCTGGTGTTGTCCTCTTACTGGATAGATCTGGAGGAAACACATACAGGGACTGAATTCATTCTTTACATACAGATAATTATAGGCCGTGTGGTTTTAGCCCTGTCTATTACCTGGTGATGTGAGGGGCTGGGGAACCTCCATCATGATGTCCTTGTACAGATCTTTGTGTCCTTCTAAATACTCCCACTCCTCCATGGAGAAATAGACAGCGACATCCTGACATCTTATAGGAACCTGACACATACAATGATACCGTCATCCCCCCGATCCCTCCATAGCGTTACTGTATAATGTCCCAGCATTCCCAGCAGTGTCACCTCTCCAGTCAGCAGCTCAATCATCTTGTAGGTGAGTTCTAGTATCTTCTGGTCATTGATGTCCTTATGTATCAGGGGGTGAGATGGAGGTCCTGTGATTGGGCTCAGGGGTCTTCCCCATCCCTCAGACACAGGGTCCTGACAGCGCCCACTAGAGGTCTTCTTCACTACTGTGTAATCCTGGTTATGGAGAGACACATTAATAAATCTCACTACAGACATTTCCAGAGTTCTCACCTCTCCAGTTCTATCCATCTGTTATTCCCATAGATAATGAGAGGATGATGGGAGTTGTACTTCACGCAAGACTACGATGTAAGACACAGATGAAGTTATTCTTCCCTTATCTGGACATTTGGACTGACGCCCAGAAACTAGATTGTAACTTGTTTTAGCTGTCTCAGCAACCTTCTACTAATTATCACTTTTTGTTTATGAAACTTTCTTATCAACATTCCACTGTTATGAATCATCATTTCGCTGCCTGTGAAACAAAGGCATTTTACTGCGCATGTCTGACAAAAAAAAAAAAAAAAAAAGATTATTATTATAAATAAAGGGACAGCACCCATAGAGGGAGACACGCTCAGGGGCTTCCCAGTACTTGATTATACACTACGTGTCTGTGTATTTCTTGTTACGGGGATACCCCGACTCCAACAAGGACCCTCCATGGCTGAATGATCCTAACAATTCCTGGCGCCCGAAACAGGGACCCGAGGTCTGCGTATTCCTTCAAGTTCATCGACCGGCACGAGTAACCGCTGAGATTGGGACATCGGAACAGCAGATGACAAACCTGGCCAGGTAAGAGACACTGTTAGTTCTCTTACATCTGCTCTGCGATAGTCCGTAAATTTCATGCATATCTTGTGTTGGGATTGAGGAACTAGTAGAGAAGGATACCTATAGCTCGGGTCATTCATGTATATACTGTAGGATCTGCCGAAGGAGAGGTCAGAGAAGGTTATGAAACGGATGGTATGAAAGAGATGTGGATGTCGGGAATAGCCTCATAAGCCGCACTAAGGTAGATGACATAAGTATTACGGAGATTGCCTAACTGAGTCATAAGGTTGTGTCCTTTCGGGGAAACCTTCGCTCACGCTTAACTCCCGAACCTTTGTCCTCCTTTTTGACGGATAAGAGATTGACAGAATGAGCCCATGGAAGTAATGATAATACTCCAGGGACACGATATATAATGGAGACTGTATGGTTCATTTTATGTATTGTTGGTCTTGCCCTTGTTGCCATATATATGTGTGTTAGAATTACTCTACACTTCAGACAAAACGGTCCAGAGAAACCGTTTCAGATACTGGCTCCTTAGGACAGAATAGGTAACGAGGAAAGGTAAAATATAGAATATATTTTATCTAACCCAAAAAACCTCCTAAGGTAGGAATAGTCAGGAAAAATGGGCAACAATGGCTCCTTAGGACAGAATAGGTAACGAGGAAAGGTAGAATATAGAATATATTTTATCTAACCCAAAAAAGCCTCCTAAGGTAAGAATAGTCAGGAAAAATGGGCAACAAACAGACTAAGACCACAAATGATGAACAAGATGTCTATACAATCGTGAAAGAAAGGTGTGGTGTAGAAGCAACTAAGAATTTAGGGAAAGTTTGCAAAACTTTTCAGGTAGCAAGGCATGACAGGTTTAACAGGAAACTATGGGAGGACATTCGGGTTAGAAAAGCAGGAGTGATAAGAGACAAAGGATGGTAGAGTCCAAATTTTGGTGCCTGATGACCAAGAGTCTCTAGAAAACATTGTAAAAGTCCAAGCCTTAGAGGATGAGAAAGATCCTGCCCCTACCCAAATTATTTTAGATCTTTCTGAGGTACCAGAAAAATTATGGGCACAACATGACACCGATGTAGGACTAATGCCAATAGCTCCTGTAAAAGTCACTCCTGTTCCAGGTGTGACACTACCCCAATTGAGACAGTATCCTATTAGTGCCCAACAAGAACACGCCATAGGAGAACAGATAAAAGATTATCTAAAAACTGGAGTACTGATAGAAGTAAAGTCACCAGCCAATACACCGTTGTACCCCGTAAAAAAGAAATCTACTGAGGGGTCAGCTGCTAGGTACCGGATGGTACATGATCTAAGAGAGATAAATAAAATTTTGGAACCTATTACTCCTGTTGTGCCAAATCCACACACGTTGCTATCACAGATCCCAGCAACAGCACGAGTATTTTCTGTCATAGACTTATCAAATGCATTTTTTTCAGTACCATTACACCCAGACTGTTACAAACTGTTTGCATTTACATTTAAGAATAGACAATTAGCATGGACAAGATTACCACAGGGTATGATACATTCACCTACCTTGTACTCAGAAGCTATGAGATCAGTTCTTCAAAATTTCAAACCTACGGATGAGGTTGTAATTCTCCAATATGTTGATGACCTATTGTTATGTGCCCCTGCTCAAGAGTCCGCAAACAGCAACACAATAAGGTTGTTAATATTTCTAGCAGACATGGGCTGTAAAGTTAACAAGAAAAAAGTACAACTTTGTATGACTACGGTAGTATTTCTAGGACACTGCATTTCACAAGGTATTCGGCACCTCACCGCCGACAGACTAAAAATCATTAGAGATCTTGTTCCTCCCAAGAACTACAAAACATTAAGAGCATTTTTGGGAATAGTATCACACTGCACACAATGGGTTATACATGCTAGTCAGCTTATGCAACCTCTATATGATTGTTTAAAAATCGAGCCTTTTCAGTTAACTGAATCAGCGCTCATAGCCTTTCAAGACCTCAAGAAAGGTCTCATGTCAGCCCCGGCCTTGGGAATCCCAGACTACGCCAAACCATTCCAATTAATGGCTGCGGAAATGTCTAATCATGCTACAGGAGTACTAACACAGAAACATGAAAATAAACAAAGACCTGTCGCATACTATTCTGCTCAATTAGATAATGTTACCAAAGCTGCACCATCATGTGTCAGAGTAGTAGCAGCTGTCTCTCTTTTGGTAGAAAAAGCCTCAGAAATAGTACTAGACCATGCCCTAATAGTACAAACTACACATGATGTACATGGCATACTGAATCAGGTATTGCCAAAACACATTTCAATGGCTAGACATCTTAGATTACAATGCTCCTTACTAATGCCACCAAACCTCACTTTTCACCGCATATTGTCTCTAAATTTAGCCACTCTGTTACCACTAGAGACAAAGGGGGGAGTGGAAGGAGGTCAGGAAGACGAAGATGAAAATTTTTTACAATACCACGAACAAGACAATATAATACATGATTGCTTACAGTGTATAGAACAAGAAACACAAGGGCTACCTAATGTACAGGACACCCCTCTTGACAATCCAGACCTACATATGTATATAGATGGTAGTAGGTATGCAGATGAAACTGGTAACTTTCACACAGGTTATGCCATTGTATCAGATCATGATGTTATTGAAGCTGAGCCAATGCAGGCCAGCTGTTCAGCCCAGGAAGCTGAACTATTAGCTCTAATACGAGCATTACAGTTAGCAAAAGAAAAAACCGCTAATATTTTTACCGATTCTAGATATGCATATGGTATTGTACATGATTTTGGATGTATATGGAGAGCTAGAGGTTACATGACAGCTTCAGGTCAACCAGTAAAACATGGACAAATGATTAGACAAATCCTAGAATCAGCTGCCTCAACCAAACAAGTAGCAGTAATAAAAGTACCTGCACATGTAAGACTCAACACCGAGATAGCTAGGGGTAATGACCGAGCCGACAAGGCTGCTAAGCGAGCTGCAGTAAAACCTCTGACAACTGACCACACTATTAGTGCAGTATCAGAATTTGACTTAATTACACGGCTCAAAGAAGCCCACCAGCAGGTGAGTAGAGAAGAAAAAGAAGAGTGGCAGAAACAGGGGGCAGAAGAAAAAGAAGGACTATGGAGAAAAGGAGATGAGCTTTGTCTCCCCCGAGCATGGTACCCTGTTGTGGTCAGTGAAGCCCACGGACCTACACATGTGTCTGCAAACGGTATGATACAGAGGGTCAGACAGAAGTGGTTAGCCCCAGGGTTCGGCCAGGTAGCTCGAGCAAAATGTGGTTCTTGTGAAATCTGTTTAGCCCACAATCCAGGACAGACTGTTAAGACCCCCCAGAAGCACCATGTAAGACCACTATATCCGTTCCAGAGACTTCAGATCGATTACATCCAGATGCCTAAGCATGGACACTATGAGTATGTACTGGTATGTGTGGACATGTTTTCGGGGTGGCCAGAGGCTTATCCAGTTCATACAGCCACGGCTAAAGTCACTGCAGTAAAAATAGCACATGAACTGGTACCCCGTTATGGTATCCCAGAAGTGATCGAGTCAGATAGAGGTACACATTTTACTGGAGAGATCTTTCAGAATGTAATGAAAATGTTGTGTATAAAAAGTGAACTACACACCCCTTACCACCCACAGAGTTCTGGTAAGGTTGAGAGAATGAATGGAACACTTAAGTTAAAAATACAGAAAGCCATGGCAGAAACACAGAAACCATGGACTGAGTGTCTCCCAATAGCATTGTATTCAGTCAGAAACACCCCCCAGGGAAAGAGCAAACTCACCCCCCATGAAATATTGTTTGGTAGAGTTGCCAATACAGGATTGTATATTGTTTGGTAGAGTTGCCAATACAGGATTGTATTTCCCACAGACTTTAATGTTAGAAACTGAAAGCTTAACTGCTTATGTACAAAATTTATGTAAGCATGTGTCTAAAATACACTCTTTAGTGTTCTCTTCCATTCCAGATCCAGATTCCATAGAGGGAACGCACAAGCTGCAACCAGGAGACGAAGTTTACGTAAAAAGACATAACAGAAGAACGCTAGAACCCAGATTTGAGGGTCCATATCAGGTGTTATTGACAACTCCAACTGCAGTAAAACTGGAAGGAAAATCAGCATGGGTACATGCAAGCCATTGCAAAAAGAAATAGTGGTGATTGTACTTGTGTTAGCTATAACGATAGATCAGGGAGACCTGTGGGATAAACTAAGTTCCCCAAAACCTACAGATAATAAATTTATAAAACATCATGAGACATTGGTAAACGGGCTGCTCGATGGCGGACAGAAAATAGCAGACTGTTGGATTTGTACGCATTCTCCAATATCAGCCACGAGCATACCCTTCCTGGCCGTACCCATGACCCCTGAGGAAGTGTTTACATGGACTAATTGCTCAGACAAATTAGCAAATAACCAAACCGTTAATTCTAGATTATGGAACACCACTGTTGCCATCCCAGTTGTGGGGTGGGTGGGATTTCCCTGGTGGCAAGGTAATATGACCGGAAAAATAAACAACTTACAATATTTAGCGTTTAAAGGAGGTGTATGGGTTCCTAGAAATAAGACGGGACTAACAGACTTAGGGTTAATTCCTACAGAAAATATACAACTCAGTTTTAGTAGCACAGTATCTTCTTCTCAACCTTTTAAACCTGATATAGTAGAAAAATACATACACAATAATGGTTGGAAATATTCACAATTATTCCCCGATGGAAACAATGATACATGTTCAAAGATACCAGGTAATATATTATGTAATGAGTCAAGTGCATATGACCCAGGTACACCGACTTGTGAAAATCCAGATGCAGGATACTGTAGTCCATTAGGTCAAAAACCCCCTTGGTGTATACTTCAGAATGTATCTAAATTTTTAGATTTGGTACATAGGTTGGTGCTCCAACACTCTGCAATTTGGGATCTGCCTGAAGGAACCTTCTGGATTTGTGGAAATGGAGCATATAAATGGCTCCCAGTAGGAATAAAAGGTACATGTACTCTAGGACGCTTAACACCGGCCACATTTATAGTTCAGAATCAGCAGGTAGATATGCAAGCAGTACCTAAACACACACTATACAAAAGAGCAGCCGACAACTCGCCTAGACCTTCAGGTAGGCCACATGTGGTCCAAATGGGAATTCCTAATAAAATATTCAGCACTTTCTTTGTGTATCCAATGTTGATGCAGATGTGGGATAAATTAGTTCAGGCCACCGACTATCTAGATGATCAGATATGGGATATTATGGATATACTTAATACTAGTATAGCTGTACAAAATCAACTTATAATTGTTACTAATCAACATACTGTAGTGTTAGACTACCTAACTGCGGCCCAGGGAGGAATGTGTCAAATTATTGGTCCAACCTGTTGTCATTACATAGATCCAAACAGTACAATGAGTATGAGGTTCAAGCTGGCAGATATACAACGATTACGGGATGAATATGACAGACACAATGACCAAAATAAAGATAGCTGGTGGTCAGACACCTTCTCCTTTCTCAACCCAAAGAACTGGTTTAAGGGTATTGGAGGTTGGGTGGCTGGAATTCTGCAAGGTATATTACAGATTGTGCTAATTATAGTAGTCATATATGTAGTGTTTAAAATAGGATTAAAAATTATTTTAATATGCATAAATAAGCTTTGTAACACGGACTCAAGAATATGAAAGAAAAGAACTCCCGGACCAGGTTTTCTACCAAAAGTCCATAAGGAAGAATCAAAGGGGGGACTGAGAGGATGATGGGAGTTGTACTTCACGCAAGACTACGATGTAAGACACAGATGAAGTTATTCTTCCCTTATCTGGACATTTGGACTGACGCCCAGAAACTAGATTGTAACTTGTTTTAGCTGTCTCAGCAACCTTCTACTAATTATCACTTTTTGTTTATGAAACTTTCTTATCAACATTCCACTGTTATGAATCATCATTTCGCTGCCTGTGAAACAAAGGCATTTTACTGCGCATGTCTGACAAAAAAAAAAAAAAAAAAAATGATTATTATTATAAATAAAGGGACAGCACCCATAGAGGGAGACGCGCTCAGGGGCTTCCCAGTACTTGATTATACACTACGTGTCTGTGTATTTCTTGTTACGGGGATACCCCGACTCCAACAAGGACCCTCCATGGCTGAATGATCCTAACAATAAGAATGATGTAATGTGACGTCATCAGAATCTCTCACCTCTCCAGTAAGCGGGAAGAGGATCTCTAGGGTGAGGTGGAATATCCTCTCCGCCATCTTCTTCTTCTCCTTCTCCATCCACTAAGGTGTAAGGTAAATTTTCTAGAAGATGGAAGATAATGATGAGAACGACTGAATCTACAGGATCCTAAATGGAAGGAAGATGGCTGCTCTGTGCGCACAGGAGCTGTGATGAGGTCACAGGAGGGGAGGAGTCAGGGGTCACATGATCAGGGGCCTCAGTGGATGCAGGACTCTGCTGTGCTGGTTGTCATGGTGCTGGATGAGGTGAAGTTTATGTGTGGGGTCAGGAGGGGTTTACAGTGTGGATGTAGCAGAGCCGCGTGCGTACGAGGTGTACGGAGCAGAGCCGCGCGTGTACGAGGTGTACGGAGCAGAGCCGTGTGTGTACGAGGCGTGCGGAGCAGAGCCGCGTGTGTACGAGGTGTAGGGAGCAGAGCCGCGTGTGTACGAGGTGTAGGGAGCAGAGCCGTGTGTGTACGAGGTGTACGGAGCGGAGCCGAGTGTGTACGAGGTGTACGGAGCAGAGCCGCGTGTGTACGAGGTGTACGGAGCAGAGCCGCGTGCGTACGAGGTGTACGGAGCAGAGCCGCGCGTGTACGAGGTGTACGGAGCAGAGCCGTGTGTGTACGAGGCGTGCGGAGCAGAGCCGCGTGTGTACGAGGTGTAGGGAGCAGAGCCGAGTGTGTACGAGGTGTACGGAGCAGAGCCGCGTGTGTACGAGGTGTACGGAGCAGAGCCGCGTGTGTACGAGGTGTAGGGAGCAGAGCCGTGTGTGTACGAGGTGTACGGAGCGGAGCCGAGTGTGTACGAGGTGTACGGAGCAGAGCCGTTTGTGTACGAGGTGTACGGAGCGGAACCGCACGTGTACGAGGTGTACGGAGCAGAGCCGTGTGTGTACGAGGTGTACGGAGCTGAGCCGCGTGTGTACGAGGTGTACGGAGCGGAGCCGCGTGTGTACGAGGTGTACGTAGCGGAGCCGCGCGTGTACGAGGCGTACGGAGCAAAGCCGCATGTGTGCGAGGCGTACGGAGCGGAGCCGCGTGTGTGCGAGGCGTACGGAGCGGAGTCGCTTGTGTACGAGGTGTACGGAGCGGAGCCGCGCGTGTACGAGGCGTACGGAGCAAAGCCGCATGTGTGCGAGGCGTACGGAGCGGAGCCGCGTGTGTGCGAGGCGTACGGAGCGGAGCCGCTTGTGTATGAGGTGTACGGAGCGGAACCGCACGTGTACGAGGTGTACGGAGCAGAGCAGTGTGTGTACGAGGTGTACGGAGCAGAGCCGCGTGTGTACGAGCCGTACGGAGCGGAGCCGCGCGTGTACGAGCCGTACGGAACGGAGCCGCGCGTGTGCGAGGCGTACGGAGCGGAGCCGCGCGTGTACGAGGCGTACGCAGCGGGGCCACGTGTGTACGAGGCGTACGGAGCAAAGCCGCGTGTGTACGAGGCGTACGGAGCGGAGCCGCGTGTGTGCGAGGCGTACAGAGCGGAGCCGCGTGTGTGCGAGGCGTACAGAGCGGAGCCGCGTGTGCACGAGGTGTACGCAGCGGGGCCACGTGTGTACGAGGCGTACGGAGCAGAGCTGCGTGTGTACGAGGCGTACGGAGCAAAGCCGCGTGTGTACGAGGCGTACGAAGCGGAGCCGCGTGTGTGCGAGATGTTCGGAGCGGAGCCGCGTGTGTACGAGGTGTACGGAGCGGAGCCGCGTGTGTGCGAGGTGTACGGAGCGGAGCCGCGTGTGTACGAGGTGTACGGAGCGGGGCCACGTGTGTACGAGGTGTACGGAGAGGAGTATCCCTATTTATCTATCTGCACCCTCTGAATAGAGCGAGTTCTGCGTCACTAAGATGAATGATGATGGGAGTGTATGTGCATGAAGGAAGCTGTCAGTTTCTATGCACCTTCACTTACTTCACTATGGCTGTATACATGTTTGTATGTATTTCAGTCATTAACTCCTTGTTCGGTCTAAGATGATGTAAGGTGGCTTTCGGACACACAGTTGATGGGAGGTATATATCACAGAGGTGGTTGTCCTAGACCAGGGGTCTCAAACTCAGCTGGGCATATGGGCCGCACATGGAAAAACATTTAATTTGGGGGGCCGCATTATTTGCATGACAAAGTGACATTTTTAGTGATACCATTTTATTTTCTATACACCTTTTGAACTGGTCCTCATCTTGCAGACATGGTCTCCCCTCCAGGTCCCCCATATTGCAGACATGGTCTCCCCTCCAGGTCCGCCATATTGCAGACATGGTCTCCCCTCCAGGTCCCCCATATTGCAGACATGGTCCCCCATCCAGGTCCCCCATCCAGCAGACATGGTCTCCCATCCAGGTCCTCCATATTGCCGACATGGTCCCCCATATTGCCGACATGGTCCCCCATATTGCAGACGTGGCCTTCATATTGCAGACATGGTCCCCCATCCAGGTCCCCCATCCAGCAGACATGGTCTCCCATCCAGGTCCTCCATATTGCAGACATGGTCCCCCATATTGCCGACATGGTCCCCCATCCAGGTCCCCCATATTGCAGACATGGCCTTCATATTGCAGACATGGTCCCCATATTGCAGACATGGTCCCCCATCCAGGTCCCCCATATCGCAGACATGGCCTTCATATTGCAGACATGGTCCCCCATCCAGGTCCCCCCATATTGCAGACATGGTCCCCCATCCAGGTCCCCCATATTGCAGACATGGTCCCCCATATTACAGACATGGTCCCCCATCCTGGTCCTTATGTTGCAGACATGTCCCCCATCCAGGTCCCCATGTTGCAGACATGTCCCCCATCCAGGTGTCCCCCCCATACTGCGCACATGGCCGCCCCCCCCCATACTGCGCACAGGGTCCCCGTCCCCCCATATTGCACTCAGGGTCCCCATCCCCCCATACTGCACTCAGGGTCCCCGCCCCCCCCCATACAGCGCTCAGGGTCCCAGCCCACCCCATACAGCGCTCAGGATCCTCGTCCCCCCCCATACTGCGCTCAGGGTCCCCGTCCCCCGCCATACAGCGCTCATGGTCCCCGTCCCCCCATACTGCACTCAGGGTCCCCCCCCATACTGCGCTCATGGTCCCCGTCCCCCTATACTGCGCTCAGGGTCCCCGTCCCCCCATACTGCACACGGTGCCCCCCTCCCTATACTGAGCACAGGTCCCCTGTGCTGTATTTGACATGACAGAGAAAAAAATATATATATATTCTCACCTGTCCTCCGTTCCCTCGGCGTCCTTTCTGCACCTGTGGCCCGCAGGCACAGACCCCGTAACGATCGCGGCTTTCTCCAGCAGCCGCCAATATCAGCGCTGTAGTGCAGTGTATTGCCGCGCAGAGACCGGCTCTCTGCACAGCAATACCAGTGCCAGCCACCGACCTATCAGAGGCCAGCAGCTGACATCTGTACATGGCAGTGACGTCACACGTCGCCGCGCTGGGACGCAGAGGTCAGCTGCTGGCCTCTGATAGGCCGGTGGCTGGCACTGATATTGCTGTGCAGATAGACGGTCTCTGCATGGCAATACACTGCAATACAGCGCTGATATCGGCGGCTGCTGGAGAGAGCCGCGATCATTACGGGGTCTATGTGCCGCATCGGTTTATGAAGAACCAATAACCCAGCAAGGACATATAAATGGAAACGGTTCCCGTGTTACCTCACCACGCACCCAAGTGAGTAGCATTCCCACAATGGGTGTTAGAAATACGGGCAGAGTTCCCAGGGAACACGTGTGACTGCTGCAGAGGTACTGCATGCCCTGGACGAAGGCAGCCATAAGCCAGCAAATAACATCAGATAGCATGGAGAACCTAGTGAAACACCTGGTACAAGCCCAGCTGTAGCAGCAGAACCGACAACAGCTGGCGCAACAGGAGCCAAATAAGCTGCTTATGCGACAGAGGTTCGTGGCATGGCGGTAGATTCGACTCCAAGGTCAGCTGATGATGTCTCCATCCAGAAGGCAGTAAGGAGAGCCCTGCAGAAAATGACCAAGGGTGACGACACAGAGGCCATTTTTGAAAGATTCGACGAGAGGGAGAAACTCTCACCAGGGCAATGTGCTGATGCCATACTTAACGGGGGAGCTCCAGAAGGCCTTCTCTGACTTAGCCTTAAAAGATGCGCTTAGGAGTGACAATGACTGTCAGGGTACAACGTGTCCACCGCTTGGCATATCACTGTGACAAACCCCCTCCCTACCAAATGTTTGATTTGCTGAACCACGTTCAAAAATGGTTGCAGGCAAAGACCTCTACCCCTGTGCAGATGGTAGAGCGAGTGGTAATGTACCGGTTTCTGCACTCCTTTCCGAGGCCAATACAGACTTGGGTTGCCCAGGGGGATCCCCGGAATACGGATGACCTGGTCAGACTGTTCGAAAGATATCACGGGGTCGATGGTTCCTTGGGGACACCCAAAAAGGGGTGGGTCGTCCAAGATCAAAAGGCTCAGGGGAGGTTATACCAAAGGTTCCAGCTGTCAACATATGCTGGAAATATCACGGCCCAGGCCATATAGCACCGCATTGTCCCCTGACTTCCGAGCAGATGGACTGTAGCCTGGGTTGCCACTGTTCATACTATGTGTATCCAGTTTGCAGTGCGATCTTTCCATGCAATAAGGGGCCACAAGCTTGTCCCGTAATGGGGAATGGTCAGCAAGTGACTGGACTGCTAGTCTTAGAAAGTTTGTTGACCCTAGTGAGGGCCACATTTCCTCTCCAGCTGATCCCTGGAAAGAAGGTTGACGTCAATTGCTTTCACGAGGATGCTAAAGGCTATCCAGTGGCCAGAGTGGACATTGGAATGGGCCAAGGTACTGAGTCCCACGAGATTGGCGTGGTCTAGGACTTACTGCACCCCATTATTATAGGCCAGGACTTTTGTTTGTTTTGGGACTTTTGGAGGAGGGCGACAGTGCTCGATTAAGAGACGGGTCACCCCTAAAGAACTGTTACCACACTCAGAGTCTGACGGGTTTCCCTTCTGTGTCCTTGTGGGGGATGACAAGGTAGTGTCCCTTGGGGCCAACATACCTGATGTAGGGGTGACCGGTGAAAATGTTAGGTCCGCCCGTGATAGGGAGCTAATGCTAAAGGAGACATTACATAATGTAACTGTCTTAAACAGTATAGCGCAAGAGCCAGGGGCTGACACCAGGTTTCCCTATTTTATGTTGAGTGGGGAGTTATTGTACAGCGTTATTAAGGTCAGAGAGGAAATAGTGGAGCAATTGTTGGTACCCTGACCATGTAGATGAAGGATGATGGACATGGTCCATTTACATGTCTTGACCATTTGGATGTGGATAAAAGTGGATAAGTGGTTGTGCGGAGGTTCTATTGGCCTGGATATCACCAGGAAATCTTAAAGTATTGCAGGTCCTGTCCCACCTGCCAGATAATCGCCCCTCCTCTCACTTTCGACGTCCCCTCGTACCATTACCCATCATAGAAGTGCCGTTTGAACGAATTGCCATGGACTGGGTCCATCACCTGGTTAAATCTGCTTGTGGGCATCAATACATATTGTTCATCCTTGACTATGCTACGTGGTGCCCTGAAGCAGTTCCACTGAGAAACTCCTCTGTGGTAAGTAAAGCACACGAGTTGGTACACATTTTTTCCTGGACCGGATTAACGGGGGAGATACTTACCGACCAAGGAAAAGCCTTTATGAGTAAGGTGATGAGGGAACTGTGTAAGGCCCTACAAATTACACAACTGAAGACATCCATGTACCATCCCAGATGGATGGCCTTGTGGAAAGGTTAAATAAAACATTGAAGAGTATGCTTAAGTAGGTCATATAGAAGGACGGTCAAGACTGGGACTGTCTCCTCCCGTATCTGTTGTTTTCTATCCGGGAGGTTCCACAAGCCTCAACCGAATTCTCTCCATTTGAACTTCTATATGGTCGACATGCAATGGGTCTCCTTGATATAGCGAAGGATTCCTGGGAAGCCGAGGTTACGCCCCAATCGGAGCATCATTGAGGATGTCACTAAAATGTAGGAGTTGATTGCGAAGGTGATGCCCGTCATAAAAGGACATTTCCTCCAGGCACAAGGGGCTCAATCTAGGGTCTACAACTGGTCAGCCAGGGTGAGGCAGTTCAGCCCCGGGGACAGAGTCCTTGTACTAATTCCCACAGTGGAGAGTTTTTGGCCAAATGGTAAGACCCCTATGAGGTGGTAGAGAAGCTTGGTGAAGGGAACTACAAAGTCCATCACAGATCTACCTCTCTGTACTCAATATCAACTCCTTACTAACCAGAATACCACAATGTCTGTCTGCTATTTCATCTTTCTTCTCTGCTAGATTCCTAAAACTTAATATGGATAAAACCAAATTCATCATATTTCCACCATCTCACTCAACCCCCCTCCTGACCTATCTATCAAAGTCAATGGCCACCCACTCTCCCCACTCTCCCCAGTCTCGCTGCCTCTGGGTAGCACTTGACTCTAATCTCTCCTTCAAACCTCATATCCAAGGCCTTTCCACTTCATGCCGACTCCAATTCAAAAATATTTCCCGGATCCGCACATTCCTCAACCATGAATCTGCAAAAACACTAGTGCGTGCCCTCATCATCTCTCTCCTCGACTACTGCAACCTCCTGCTCTGTGGTCTCTCTTCTAACACTCTCGCACCCCTGCAATCTATCCTAAACCCTGCTGCCCAACTAATGCACCTGTCCCCCCGCTATTCTCCTGTCTCTTCCCGCTGCCAATCCCTGCACTGGCTCCCCATTGCCCAGAGACTCAAGTTCAAGACCCTAACCTTGGCATACAAAACCATCCATAGCCTGTCTCCTCTATATATCTATGATCTAGTCTCCCGGTACCTACTTGCATGCAACCTTCGATCCTCACAGGACCACCTTCTCTACTCTGCTCCTTTCTCCTCTTCCCACAATTGCATACAAGATTTCTCCCATGCATCCCCCCTACTCTGGAACTCTCTACTCCAACACGACAGACTCGCGCCTACCGTGGAAACCTTCAAAAGGAACCTGAAGACCGACCTCTTCCGACAAGCCTACAACCTGCAGTAACCATCACTGCATGACCAGCTGTACCCTCACCTACGGTATCCTCACCCCCCCTTCTACACTGTGAGCCCTCACTGGCAGTGTCCTCTCGCCTCCTGTGCCAGTCGGTGACTTGTTTTTGTTTAAACTATTGTGCTTGTTTTCTGCTATGTATACCCCTTTTTCACATGTAAAGCGCCATGGAATTAATGGCGCTATATTAATTAATAATAATAACCAAGAAGACTAAAACTGTACAAAGTGTACATATGTGGCAAGATAGGGAGCCAGTTGAAGCTCCGTGTTTTCTGGACAAGCCTGAAGCAGATGTTGAAAGAGTCATAATAGCAAAGATGCCGTTGAAAGCTCAAAAATAGCAGTGTGGGAGTTGTTGCAGCAGAACAGGGACCTGTTCTTAGATTTGCTATTTTGTACAAAGGTCATAGAACGTGAGGTTCTGATTTAATCCCATGTGCGGGTGAACTTGAAGCCCTATCTAATTCCTGAGGCCTGGCGAGAGCTATTCTCCAAGGAATCTCTGAGTATTTGAGGAATCAGAGAGGGTGGTGTAGCCCTATTGTCCTGGTTCCAAAACCTGATGGCGAATGGAGGTTCTGTAACGATTATAGGAAGCTGAATGAAGTCCAAGTTCAACGCATATCAGATGCCGTGTGTCGATGACCTGATCGCGAGACGTGGGCTGGCAAAGTATATAACTTTGTGACCCACTACTACTCAGGTAGCGTTAGCCCTCCCTGGGAAAGGTGTACTCGGACTGCGGGCCGGTGGTAGAGGGGGATGCAGTGGTGGCCTTGGCTCAGTCCGTGGCCAGGGCGCACACATTAAAAATATGGGGTAGTGGATGAGTGGTTATTTGTCGGCTACGCCACCTGTGGTTTCTGCTGAGGACCACCAGCGCTGCGCCAGTCCTCTGAGGCCGGTGTTCTAGCAGCTTGGGATGGAATAGCTCCCCGCAGGTGGAGCCAGGCCTCAGGGCAGAGTAGAAGAAGTGCAGTGCAGAGGAATGGTGGGTGCGGTGCCGCGCAGAAATGAGAGAGAAGAGGCGGTGTATGAAGTCATCCAGGTTTTACTCACGGTAGACTTGTTTTCAGCCACAAAGCTTCTCTTTGTTCCTCACGGCGCGCTGCGGCCACCAGGATGGGGTTCAGCTCACTCCGGGTAGCTCGGGTGCACCAGACAAAACCCCTCCACCAGTGTGTTCCTCTCACTTGCTGTACTAGAACCGCCTCGTGCCCCTACTAAGTCCCGTACGGGTACCGCAATGTCCGCTGAAGGTGGCTTGTAGCCCCCGGACCGCCTAGGTCCCTTATTGGTGACTGGGGTGTAAACGTGGCATAAGGCTGGGGTCCCTCTGGATAGACGCAGATTAAGGGGATACAGGTGGCGACTCCGCTCCATCCATATTCCCCCTGGGATCCACTTCAGCCTTCGGACTTTTCTGACAGAGACTTGGAGTACAAAGTCAGATAATCGGGGACCGGTACCCCCTCTTGCGGCAGGAGTCTCTCTGGCGGGGCCAGAATAAGGGTAGCAGGTGGCAACTCTGCTCCGTCCACATCCCCTGAGATCCTTTCGCCTGTGGAGCTCTTCTCCTCTGCTCCCCTCCTAGGCCTTCTGGTGTGGACTAAGACATAGGACACAGCCAGCTGTAACTCAACTCTGCCCCAGCCCCCAATCTCAAGGCCTGAGACCGGGAATCACAGCCTCCTGAGGCAGCTGCAGCTTGTACTAACTGTCACCTCCACGGAACTGCGACAAAAGACCCGGTATTTAAGATGGCATCCATATTTATATGGATGTATTAGTATAACCGTAAAGTGCTTCATCCACCCTACTCACTACAAGGTTCCCCCTACTTTTGGTCCCGCCCTTACTCCTCCATTCAGGACTGGGGTACCACATTGTGCTCTAAACCCCCTTCAGAATGGGAGTGTGTAGTGTTGGATGTGTGGTGGGGCCCTGTGTGGTGCTCCATCCTTACCTCGGAGAGGAGATACCACACCTCGTTCCATGAAGTGCAGTACCTCTGTGGCGACTGAACTCTCAGGGGCGCCACATAACCACCTTGGATTTAACTAAGAAATATTGGCAAATCCCTATGTCATAAGAAGCCAAGGAGAAGACTGCCTTCTCTATGCCCAACGGATGTTTCCAATATGTCCGGATGCTGTTTTGTCTGCAGGGAGCCCTGGCCACCTTCCAGAGTGCCATGGGCTGGATCCTCGCAATCCGTAAGAATTACACTGCATCATACTTTATATATCGTAATCTTCAGCCCAGATTGGAGATGTCACCTGCAAAAGGTCCGGTCGGTGTTTGATCCTCTCAGGAAGGCAGGGTTTTCTATAAATCTGAAAACATTTTGCCATGGGAAATAAACAGGCCAAATAACTAGGATATGTAGTAGGTAGAGGCGAGATCAAACCCCAGATCAGTAAAGTAGATGCAATCCAAAACTGGCCAAGACCACTCTTAAAGAAGCAAGTTAGAGCCTTTCTGAAAATGAAAATAACAGACAGCAGTCATGTAATGTGTGGTCTCTAAGTAAAGGTAGTGTGACGGGAGCTAGTTACCCCATCCGCAGATGTCCAATCTTCTTCTGCCGGCCCCTGACATGGAAAGGCTTTTCTTACACTGGGATATATAAAATATGACTATCGCAGTGTGTCTCCAAGATGGACTAAAACTTTTATTCTTACAAGCAGGTTTTATAGAGAATCACACAGGCTATTTTTAGCACCCATTGTTCTCACCAGATAATACCCACAGTAGGCTCCCAGACAGCAGTTAGGCAACAACCCATTAATCAGCACATTGTCTGTTTGCCCCTGCTAAGTGAGCACAGGAAGGTGGGGGCCAGGAGTGCTTTGGTCACATCACAAAATGTCCAACAATATGTGATCCACAATATTCGCCCCACTTTGTAACATTATGTCCCATTAGCTGCATAGGCGCTACGACAACCCCCATGTGGCAAAATCTTGGAGTACGGGGTTGATCCATCACAGGTAAATTTGCAATAAAAAAGATGGCATCACTTGCTAACTTCTGCGATCAACCAGTGAGGAGTTATCGCAGAAAATTAGAGATTGAATAAAACCAAGAAGGGTGGAGACCAGCCCACGTGAGGTCATCACAGGGGAGTGTGTGGGCAGCGCCCCCGTCGGCATAAAAGATCAGGCCGAATATTGATCTATACTCATGCTGGGTTATACATATTTGTGTAAGCGGGGGTCCTGTTCCATAACGGTTCGTTTGAGTGCTTCCCTCCAGCTAAACTGAATCGTCTCTGCGATCGGTCTAGTAAGTCCTTCTATTAATCCCTTTTTATTTTGTGTAACTGTATATGCTGTATTAAACATGAACCCTGGGTGAAACATTTCCCACATTCTGAACATGAATATGGCTTCTCTCCTGTATGACTTCTGTAATGTTTAAGCAAATCTGACTTATTGCTGAAACATTTCGCACATTCTGAACATGAAAATGGCTTTTCTCCTGTGTGACTTTTTTGATGCATAAGCAATTTAGATTTATCTTCAAAACATTTCCCACATTCTTGACATGAATATGGCTTTTCTCCAGTGTGAATTCTTTGATGTTTATGAAGATCTGGTTTCTGGATAAAACATTTCCCACATTCTGAACATGAATATGGCTTCTCTCCTATGTGAAATTGTTGATGTTTATGAAGATCTCGTTTCTGGATAAAACATTTCCCACATTCTGAACATGAATATGGCTTCTCTCCTGTATGACTTCTGTAATGTTTAAGCAAATATGACTTATCGCTGAAACATTTCCCACATTCTGAACATGAAAACGGCTTTTCTCCTGTGTGACTTCTCTGATGTGTAAGCAATTTATATTTAGTTTTAAAACATTTCTCACATTCTGAACAGGAAAATGGTTTCTTCCCTGTGGGAATTATTTGATGTTCGACATCCCTTCTCTGGCTTTCATTTTGCTTAACAGTCTGTGATGAATCCAAGTAGATGACGGATTGAAAAGGCTCAGATGATTGATTTCTGCTCTGAAGGGCTGGAGGTATAGCTGGAATAATGGCACGCTTTTCATGGGTATCTGGTTTGACACCACAGTCATCTGCCAAGAATAAATCTGATTTTATTATTTTTTAATATCAATGCCTTATATTTTATAACATTTCTCTATACATAATTCTTTACAAATCAAAGTATAATGAAACTATGACCTATGACAGTGGTGAGCCACCTGTTCACAAATCCCATGGTACTCAACCCCTAATATACAATCGACAAACATAATACATACAGGCAGAAACGTTTGAGACAATAAAGGGAGGATTAAAAATAAGGTTTATTACATTACAATCTACAGATAAAAATACACGCCAAAACATGTAAGATGGGGTATTCCCATCTCCGAGAAACTATCCCAATATGTAGTAGGTGTAATAAAAATAAGATTAGCAAATATCTCCAATTAGAAATGTATAGTTCTTCTGATTCGCTATGTTGCTTACCCCATGTTCAGGGCATTGCAAGTTAGTTGCTAGTGGTCATAACTATGGATACCTAAGCTACTGCAATGCTCTGCACATGGGGTAAGTGACAAAGAATCAGGAGAACTATACCACATTTCTAATTGGAGTCTGAATAAACCTCGACCTCATACATCGACAGGTACTCCGAGTGTCATGGGATCACCACGCTGACGTCCTTCTGCTGTAAGGGGGTGGAGGGTCGCTACAAGGTGGCAGAGACCACATTCGTGACTGTGCCGCACACTGGAATGTTATTGTCGGGGGAGTTCCCGATTCGGACCTCGGCCCCCATCAGTCGCTCCAGACCACAGTCAATCCTGTTGGTTATGGCGACGCTGGATATCTTGTAGCTCTGGCCCAGGTCCAGCTTCCACCAGGGATCCTTCTCCAGGTTGGTGTGGGTGCAGAAGTCACTATTGAAGTCGGTGTCTTTGTTCCCATCGATGGCATTATTAGCCAATATCCTCCTGGTGGCATACGGATAGTCCGACACCTGGGAGGCCACTCTGGTCCTTGCTATATTTGTGGCTCCAGGTGCAGGAGCACATCCCAGAGCCAGAACCACAGATCCCAGTAGAATCAGAGAAGATACAAGATTCATCCTGCAGGAGATGTAAGTGAAGGTCCTGTGTAATCTCCACATCTGATAAATGCTGGTTCCCTGGTAATCAGTGACTATTCCCTGCAGTCTGTACTCACAGGAGCTGCTCCTGCACAATCTGGATGAATCTTGTATCTTCTCTGATTCTACTGGGATCTGTGGTTCTGGCTCTGGGATTTGCTCCTGCACCTGCAGCCACAAACATAGCAAGGACCAGAGTGGCCTCCCAGGTGTCGGACTATCCGTATGCCACCAGGAGCATATTGGCTAAGAATGCCATCGATGAGAACAAAGACACCGACTTCAATAGTGACTTGTGCACCCACACCAACCTGGAGACTGATGGGGGCCGAGGTCCGAATTCGGAACTTCCCCGACAATAACAATCCGGTGTGCGGAACAGTCACGAATGTTATCTCTGCCACCTTGTGCTTCTGCTGTAAGGGGATGGGGGTCGGTACGTCAGCGTGGTGATCCCAGGACACTCGGAGTACATTTCTAATTGGAGGTATTTTCTATTATTATTATCACACCTACTATATTTTGGGATAGGATTTTGGAGATGGGAATACCCCTTCAAGGCTGTATGCTTAGGACTTATCCAGGACTCATTCAGATGCCTCATTCCATTGTTTTTTGTGATTACATTTATCCCTCTTAAATGGCTTTTTGTATTTTTATGTGTTTTCAACTCCGATCTAATAAATTGTATTTTTAATCTCTATATTGTCTCACATTTCTCTATACACAGTCATGGTTGAAATAGTTGACGCCCTTAAAATTGTTCCAGAAAATGAAGTATTTCTCCTAGAACATTATTGCAATTACACCTGTTTTGTTATAGACACGTTTATTTCCTTTGTGTGTATTGTCACTGATCTTTTCTAGTGAAATGTTCAATGGAGAATCAAAACTGGACCTTGACCAGATTATTACCTGACCCTACTTCTAAACCCTTTTCTGATCTGCCTACATACTTCTTGTTGACCGCAGAATGGTTTGGCTTCTCACTTGACTGCCCTTCCGGGACGTGTACTGCTGCTAGATATTGACCTTGGCTTCTCCAGCTTAGAGTCCACCTGCCTGACTTCTGTGTGTGACCCGGCTCTCTTCTTGACATTCAGCTGTAATCTGGCAACTCACAACTACATTACAATTGGAGACATGGCGCCTTTCTGCAGCAAATAAAATCCCATTTAACCAATGCAACTTTGCTACCAAAACGCGTTAATCAAAAAAGGTGTAAAAAAGAAAAGCTTTTTTTGTTATGCATCAAATCTATCTGCAAGTAAAATGCACGTCAATTACTTGTACGATCAAACTCATAATATAATGACCACAGGATCTGTGACTTCTCTGTATTTAGTGGTCATTACTCACCTGGGTGGTCATATGTAGGAGTCTCCTCTTTACACCGCTCATCACCCCTTCCCATATGTCTCTGTAGTATTAATATGGGTCAGATCTTCACCCTGAAACAAATATTGTAAAAGTCACAGACAGATGGAGAAGTCCCATCTATGATCAGCTCTAATCCTGCCATCTCCACCATTCTACACAAGTAGAAAACATATAATACTGGTGGATAAAACAAGACTGAACACAAGACTTTCACAGCCGTCTACACATCATAGGGGAGATCTCATGACACCTTCTCTCCATCTACCTGATGATCCTGAGGAACATTGGGATCTTCTTGTTTACAGTCCTGTGGAAGAAGAGGACGGGGACATCTCTCTGGTGTTGTCCTCTTACTGGATATATCTGGAGGAAACACATACAGGGACTGAATTCATTCTTTACATACAGATAATTATAGGCCGTGTGTATTCAGTCCTGTCTATTACCTGGTGATGTGAGGGGCTGGGGAACCTCCATCATGATGTCCTTGTACAGATCTTTGTGTCCTTCTAAATACTCCCACTCCTCCATGGAGAAATAGACAGCGACATCCTGACACCTTAGAGGAACCTGACACATACAATGATACCGTCATCCCCCAGATCCCTTCATAGCATTACTGTATAATGTCCCAGCAGTGTCACCTCTCCAGTCAGCAGCTCAATCATCTTGTAGGCGAGTTCTAGGATCTTTTGGTCATTGATGTCCTCATGTATCAGGGGGTGAGGTGGAGGCCCTGTGATTGGGCTCAGGGGTCTTCCCCATCCCTCAGACACAGGGTTCTGACAGCGCTCACTAGAGGTCTTCTTCACTACTATGTAATCCTGGTTATGGAGAGACACATTAATAAATCTCCCTCCAGACATTTCCAGAGTCCTCACCTCTCCAGTTCTGTCCATCTGTTATTCCCATAGATAAGAATGATGTAATGTGACGTCATCAGAATCTCTCACCTCTCCAGTAAGCCGGAAGAGGATCTCTAGGGTGAGGTGGAATATCCTCTCCGCCATCTTGTCTCGCTCCCTATCAACCTTTGACAGGAAACTTCTCTTATATAGAAGATCTTCACTGAGAGGATCCGATATTGTAGAGACCTGAATGAGAAGAAGATGAGAAGATGTAACGTCACCAATAATTCTATGTAATAATACAATCACTGATTCCGGTATAAAGCAGTAATCTGTGGATCTGATCCTGGATGATGCCGGAAGAAGAAGTGGATTTTTATGGCGGCCATTAATGAGCTTCGCTTTGAGGACCGGAGGAGGTTTGGCCTGAACGCTGCACTCGTGGTGTGAACACGGACATAGTAGATTATTTAGGGATATTTTCTTGTCCTGCCCTAAACTTGCTTATTCAAGTGAATAGGTCCACGAAAAAGAACAGCCTGTCCACGGATGATATCTGTGTGTTAAAGAGTTTATCCAGGACTATATTATTTTTATAACTATGGGCAGAAGAAGTAAAAGGCAGATAGTTCCTAACTGCCTGCCTGCCCTTCCTCAATGTCTGCGGGAACAGAGCGGTGACGGACTGCTCCTGCCAGTGACTCTGCGGCTTCTAATGAGTCACGTAGACGGAGCAGCGGCTTCTCTTTGGCTCTGCTTTCTTGATGGGACTTGACTGACGACATCACACTGATTGTCAGCTGCCTCCCTGCTGCCTTCCTGCCAGCAGCCAGCGGTCAATCAGAGGGATGATTTATTTCACCATGCAAAAAAAACAGACACAAAATAGACGCATAGTGTGAATAATGGCAAATTCTGAGAGACAATAATGGGGAATCTCCACATACCTCCACCTGCAGACAGGGCCGCCATCAGGGCATCACTGCCCTTACTGCTGTTTGGGGCCCCGTGAGCAGCAGTACAGAGAGGGGCCGGGTCTAGTCAGGGCCCCCCTCTTGTGCGTATGCTCACGGCGCTCCATGCACGGCACTCCATGCTGTAATAAAGTGCCGAGCACTGGGGCGCACACCGCCTTAGACGGCGCACATATTGGCACCGAGTTCCTTACTGAAGCTGCGCCGCTGCAGCAGCTCCTTCATACTTCAGGAGTCAGGAGGACCCGGTGGCGGCGTGCATCTCCTCGTCGCAACAGGAGCGCCAGGATGCTGCAGGGATCGTATGTGGGGTAAGTATGACAATTTTATTTTTTAAAAAAAAATTAAATGGAGTGGGGGGAGGATGAGCTGCACATGATGGGGAATTGGGAGTGGAGGGAGGATGAGCTGCACATGGTGGGGAATTTGGAGTGGGAGGAGGATGAGCTGCACATGGGGAATTGACAGTGGGGGAGGATGAGCTGCACATGGGGAATTAGCAGTGGGGGAGGATGAGCTGCACATCATGGGGAATTTGGAGTGGGAGGAGGATGAACTGCACATGGGGAATTGGCAGTGGGGGAGGATGAGCTGCACATGGGGAATTAGCAGTGGGGGGAGGATGAGCTGCACGTGATGGGGAATTGGGAGGGGGGAGAGGATGAGCTGCACATGATGTGGAATTTGGAGTGGGAGGAGGATGAGCTGCACATGGGGAATTGGCAGTGGGGAAGGATGAGCTGCACATGTGGAATTATCAGTGGGGGAGGATGAGCTGCACGTGATGGGGAATTGGGAGTGGGGAGAGGATGAGCTGCACATGATGGGGAATTTGGAGTGGGGGAGGATGAGCTGCACATGGGGAATTAGCAGTGGGGGAGGATGAGCTGCACATGGGGAATTGGCAGTGGGGGAGGATGAGCTGCACATGGGGAATTATCAGTGGGGGAGGATGAGCTGCACATGGGGAATTGGCAGTGGGGGAGGATGAGCTGCACATGGGGAATTAGCAGTGTGGGTAGGATGAGCTGCACGTGATGGGGAATTGGCAGTAGGGGAGGATGAGCTGCACGTGATGGGGAATTGCCAGTGGGGGGTGGATGAGCTGCACATAATGATGAGTTGGAAGTGGGGGGAATGTTGGGAGTGGTGAGGAGAATGAACTGCACATGGGGAATTGGCAGTGGGGGGGGGGTGAGCTGCACATGGGGAATTGGGAGTGGAGGGGTGAGCTGCACATGGAGGATTGAGAGTGGGGGGAGGATGAGCGCATGGTGGATTGGGAGTGGTGGGTGGGAAGAGCGAACGGTGAATTAGGGGTGGGGAGAGCAAATGGTGGATTGAAAAATGGGAGTGGGGAAAGCACATGATGAATTGGGAGTGGGGTGGGGAAAGCAAATGGTGAATGGGGGATGAGGGAGAGTAAATGATGAATAGAGGGTGGGGGTGGGGAGAGCAGGAAATAATGAATTGGGGCAGAGGGTGCATGTAAATATAATGAATTGGGGAGCAGGAGGTACAGAGTGGGGGGCGTTGCGGATGCAGGAGTGTGACTGGTAATAAATTCTGGGAAAGAGTACAGGCTCTAATTAATTGACATATTTATTAGGTGGGGAAAGTGGCTATTTACAGTTATTTGGGGCGCAGGGATGGATTACAATTATGTTTGGAATGGTGGGTTGCATAATGACTAATTATATATTAATGGTGGGTGCACGTCTGTATTCAGCTGTGCAATGTAGAAGTTGGGGAATATGCTCTACATAACTGTGTTATTTTATTCAAAGACAAGTCCTGGCTGGAAGAAGTGATGGTGATCTGTGCTGGATGAAGGAGAAAAGTGAAGATGAAGGACTTCAACTAGAGACGTCACTGGTGAGTCAGTGTATTACATGTACAATGACACTATATACTATGTACAGGGCTCTTGTGTATAATGTCACTGGTGATCCTTGTATTACCTGTAAACTGACACTATATACAGAGCTCCTGTGTATAATGTCACTGGTGATCACTGTATTACCTGTACACTGACACTATATACAGAGCTCCAGTGTATAATGTCACTGATGATCACTATATTACCTGTATACTTACATTATACACTGTATACCATGTACAGAGCTCCGGTGTATAATGGCACTTATGGTAATATTAGTATTATGTTTTTTTTATTAATGATCAGTATTGTAGTATTCGGTGACAATGTGGTGGTAATATGTGGTCTGGTCATGGTGTGGCATTTTTTGTCCCTTCTGTGTGGTATTATTCGGTCACTATGTGGTGGTAATATGTGGTCTGGTCATGGTGCAGTGGTATTCCTTGTATGTGGTATTATTCGGTCACTATGTGGTGGTAATATGTGGTCCGGTCATGGTGTGGTGGTATTTGATCCTTGCATGTGGTATTATTGGTCATTTTAAAAAATGTGTATGACACATTCCCTTAAAGAAAAATAAATAAAAATATACCTAAAAAGAGTATTGGGTACTTTAAGAAAATTATAATAGGTTAGAATAGAGTAGGGCCCGGCCAGAAGAGTCTACCTTATCGTGGTGGTGGTTTTAAAAATTTTTGGCCAAAACAAAAGCTGCTGGCTATGTACAGTGGGGAAAAAAGACTATTTAGTCAGCCACCAATTGTGCAAGTTCTCCCACTTAAAAATATGAGAGAGGCCTGTAATTCACATCACAGTTAGATCTCAACTATGAGAGACAAATTGAGAAAACAAATCCTAAAAATCACATTCTCTGATTTGGAAAGAATTTTTTTTTTCAAATTTTGGTGGAAAATAAGTATTCGGTCAATTACAAACAAGCAAGATTTCTGTCTCTCACAGACCTGTAACTTCTTCTTTAAGAGGCTCCTCTGTCCTCCACTCATTACCTGTAGTACTGGCACCTGTTTGAACTTGTTATCAGTATAAAAGACACCAGTCCGCAACCTCAAACAGTCACACTCCAAACTCCACTATGGTGAAGATCAAAGCAGCTTGGTGTAAAGAAATCAACTGTGGGAGCAATAATTAGAAAATGGAAGACATACAAGAACCACTGATAATCTCCCACGATCTGGGGCTCCACACAAGATCTCACCTCGTGGGATCAAAATGATCTCAAGAACGGTGAGCAAAAATCCCAGAACCACACAGGGGGAGGCCTAGTGAATAACCTGCAGAGAGCTACGACCAACGTTACACAGGCTACCATCAGTAACACACTACGCCGCCAGGAACTCAGATCCTGCAGTGCCAGACGGTTCCCCCTGCTTAAGTCGTTATATGTTCTGGCCCGTCTGAAGTTTGCTAGAGAGCATTTGGATGATCCAGAAGAGTATTGGGAGAATGTTATATGGTCAGATGAAACCAAAGTTGAACTGTTTGGTTAGAAACACAACTCGTCGTGCTTGGAGGAGAAAGAATGCTGAGTTGCATCCAAAGAACACCATACCTACTGTGAAGCATGGGGGTAGCAACATCATGCTTTGGGGCTGTTTCTCTGCCAAGGGACCAGGACGACTGAGCCGTGTACATGAAAGAATGGATGGGGCCATGTATCGTGAGATTTTGAGTGCAAACCTCCTTCCATCAGCAAGGGCAATGAAGATGAAACGTGGCTGGGTCTTTCAGCATGACAATGATCCCACCGCCAGGGCAACAAAGGAGTGGCTTCGTAAGAAGAATTTCAAGGTCCTGGAGTGGCCTAGCCAGTCTCCAGATCTAAACCCTGTAGAAAACCTTTGGAGGGAGTTGAGAGTCCGTGTTGCCCAGCGACAGACCCCAAAATATCACTGCTGTAGAGGAGATCTGCATGGAGGAATGGCCCAACATACCAGCAACAGTGTGTGCCAACCTTGTCAAGACTTACAGAAAACGTTTCACCTCTGTCATTGCCAACAAAGGATAAATAACAAAGTATTGAGATGAACTTTTGTAATTGACCAAATACTTATTTTCCACCAAAATTTGCAAAAAAATTTCTTTACAAATCAGACAATGTGACTTTCAGGATTTGTTTTCTCATTTTGTCTCTCATAGTCGAGGTCGACCTATGATGTCAATTACAGGTCGACCTCATCTTTGTAAGTGGGAGAACTTGCACAATTGGTGGCTGACTAAATACTTTTTCCCCCACGTTATGTGGTCTGGTGATCACTGGGAACTGTTGTGAGATTGTTGAGGACGGGGTGCAGAAGTGGAGTTTTTCCAAGAGTAGGCGGTGGGACTGTAGAAGGTTCGAGGGATGGAGGTGGAGCCTGGGCAGAGTCTCAAGGGGGCCTGAAAATTTTGACAGTATGGGGCTCCGAAATTCCTGGTGGCAGCCCTGACTGCAGAGCTGCCACCACATACCTCCAACTGCAGAGCCGCCACCACATATATAGCTGCTCTGTGCGCATAGGAGCTGTGATGAGGTCACAGGAGGGGAGGAGTCAGGGGTCACATGATCTGGGGCCTCAGTGGATGCAGGACTCTGCTGTGCTGGTTGTCATGGTGCTGGATGAGCTAAAGTTTATGTGTGGGGTCAGGAGGGGTTTACAGTGTGGATGTAGCAGAGCCGCGTGTGTACGAGGCGTACGGAGCAGAGCCGCGCGTGTACGAGGCGTACGGAGCGCAGCCGCGCATGTACGAGGCGTGCGGAGCGCAGCCGCGCGGGTACGAGGTGTACGGAGCCGAGCCGCGCGTGTACGAGGCGTACGGAGCGGAGCCGCGCGTGTACGAGGCGTACGGAGTCGAGCCGCGCGTGTACGAGGCGTACAGAGTCGAGCTGCGCATGTACGAGGCGTACGGAGCCGAGCCGCGCGTGTACGAGGCGAACGGAGCCGAGCCGCTCGTGTACGAGGCGTACGGAGCGGAGCCGCGCGTGTATGAGGTGTACGGAGCCGAGCCGAGCGTTTACGAGGCGTACGGAGCCGAGCCGCGCGTGTACGAGGCGTACGGAGCCGAGCCGCGCGTGTACGAGGCGTACGGAGCCGAGCAGCGCGTGTACGAGGCGTACGGAGCCGAGCCGCGCGTGTACGAGGCGTACGAAGCCGAGCCGCGCGTGTACGAGGCGTACGGAGCCGAGCCGCGCGTGTATGAGGCGTACGGAGCCGAGCCGCACGTGTAGCCGCGCGTGTACGAGGTGTACGGAGCAGAGCCGCGTGTGTACGAGGCGTGCGGAGCCGCGCGTGTACGAGGCGTGCGGAGCCGCGCGTGTACGAGGTGTGCGGAGCCGCGCGTGTATAAGGCGTGCGGAGTCGCGCGTTTACGAGGAATACGGAGCGGAGCCGCGTGTGTACGAGGCGGACGGAGCGGAGCCGCGCGTGTACGAGGCGGACGGAGCGGAGCCGCGCGTGTACGAGGCGGACGGAGCGGAGCCGCGCGTGTACGAGGCGGACGGAGCGGAGCCGCGCGTGTACGAGGCGGACGGAGCGGAGCCGCGCGTGTACTAGGCGTACGGAGCAGAGCCAAGTTACGTCGCCTCCTTCTTTCTTTCAATTGGAAACAGAGAGATTTTATTTGAGGTGCTCAAAGAAGGAAAGAGAGCCTCCTACACTTAATTATATTATTTACTTTACTGGCTTTTATGGTGAGCTGGTTTTACATCAGTAGAGAGCCTCCATTATATCTAAGGTACACTAAGAGAGCCTCCTCCATTTTATCTGAGGTACACCGGGAGAGCCTCCTCCATTTTATCTGAGGTACACCGGGAGAGCCTCCTCCATTTTACCTGAGGTACATCTGGAGAGCCTCCTCCATTTTACCTGAGGTACGCCTGGAGAGCCTCCTCCATTTTACCTGAGGTACATCGGGAGAGTCTCCTCCATTTTACCTGAGGTACACCGGGAGAGCCTCCTCCATTTTACCTGAGGTACACCTGGAGAGCCTCCTCCATTTTACTTGAGGTACACCGGGAGAGCCTCCTCCATTTTACTTGAGGTACACCGGGAGAGCCTCCTCCATTTTACCTGAGGTACACCGGGAGAGCCTCCTCCATTTTACCTGAGGTACACCTGGAGGGCCTCCTCCATTTTACCTGAGGTACACCGGGAGAGCCTCCTCCATTTTACCTGAGGTACACCGGGAGAGCCTCCTCCATTTTACCTGAGGTACATCGGGAGAGCCTCCTCCATTTTACCTGAGGTACACCGGGAGAGCCTCCTCCATTTTATCTGAGGTACACTGAAATAGAGCACATCTTCCATTGTACCCGATGAAAACCGAGCATCCTCCATTTTATCTCAGGTAGGCTTTGTAAAAGCTCACAGGTTTTTCAGTGTAGGGCCTCATTCAGACGTCAGTGATTTTTCTCATACTTAACAATCCAGTCTTATTTTCCTCAGTGTTTTGGATCAGATTTTCATCAGCTTTTGGTTTTTCAGAGTTGTCATAACGGTAAAAGGTGAACTTTGACACATCATGGGCCTCTTTGGCGCCATTATTTGAATGCCCCTCTTATAAAGCTGTCTGACTGTTATATGTGTCTACATGTGGTTATATCCTTAAGAAGTGTCAACTTCGAAAGGTGTCGATAATAAAACGGCAATTAATACAGTTCTGTGTATCCTGATCCTTTCACCAATCTACCAGCAGCTTGGACCATCCATGTTTTTCCTCCATCTACTTTGGTTTGGTCTGACAACCTGTGGATCTGCAGCAGCTGATTACCCACGTCTTGATAACTGTTTTGTGAATACAGCCATACCAGGTTAGCATAACCCTGTTAAAAATATTTTATTTCATACCGGATAAGTCCCTATCGCACTTTCGCTCCTGAGCTCTTGTACAACTTTTAAACATCAGTGATTTTCTCATATTCCCCAATGTGACAACACAGCATTTGTTCTTCATTAGGCCGGACATGTTTGTTCAGTGGGTCAAGAAACATAGGCCATTGTTATATGAGCCTTAACGTTGACTCTTGAGTTGACGTTTGTTTCAGCATATTGTCTTGCTATCCTTGGATGACAGGAACGCAGGTCATTGAACAATTGATTTTTGCTAATATGTTGCTACCATTGTATCAGTCCAGGCAACTTGTTTACTTGCAAGCAGGGAAGGACAAACTATGCAGATTGATTAAATACTCAAACAATGAGAGTTGACCACATCTCACCTTCCCCCGGACCTGTGGATGATGGCCTGAAGGATAGTTGTGACCTATTGAAGGGGGGGGGGGACTGCTTCTGTTCCCCAGACAGAGACTCTACAGGATGCCAGCTTAAGGGACCACAGCCCTAGCTGGAAGAATTCAGATCTGCTCAATTAACCATCACCTAACCCTCAAAAACGTTTTGAAGAATCCAGGTTGGGACAATCAGGTCACAGCCTTACCAACACCAGGTCAGATCACCAAAGGCTGCATTTGTGTGCAATGTTGATGCTACACAGCCACTCACATATTTGACAATTCATGGAGGCGTTGTTTTGCACCTGTGCGGCCCCCGACTTTATCATGGAGTCTGCCGCGACCGGCTTGTGCTTTGGTGATCTGACCTGGTGTTGGTAAGGCTGTTTTTTTCTTTTTCTGTGATGTTTTTTTTGACAATCTGGTCACCTGGCCACATACCTCACTGCACTCGGTTAGCTTCCTAAACTTGCCGCTACGTCCTCTCTGTGGGTGCCCGGCAAAAGCTGGGTGCTACTGGTTGGGTTAGTAGTAGTGTTGAGCCACCCCCGTAGTGTTCGAGTTCGGTTCGGTTCGTCGAACACCCGTGTGTTCGCCGAACTGTTCGTCGAACTGTTCGTCGAACACCTTCGAACACCGTTAAAACCAATGGCAGGCAAACAAAAACACATAGAAATACATAGAAAACACCTTCAAAGGTGTCCAAAAGCTGACAAACTGCTCAGAAGACACAACTAACACATGGAAAAGTGACAAGTACATATAGTCATGCGAAAAGAAAAGAGGTGGAGGAGTAAAAGGAGGGGGAGACACAGATATAGGCATGTCATGCCCTTCTAAAATCCAAAAAGTGAGAAGCCGACACGTTCAGTCCGCTCCTGCCCGTGCCACCTCCGCGTCGCCGGGTTTGTGCCAGAGCCGCGGTGAACCCTGACGGCCAGCCCCCCTCTCCCAATACTGGTGCCTGTCCGCTGGTGGGTCGAGCGAGCCCCCCTGTGGTGGAGGCAGCTCTAAGCTTTTTAATTTAAATTGTCTCTCTAATTTGAATGAATACACTTTAAATCCATTTACAAGGATCTATTGGAGGGCAAGTCTCATGCCAGCAGCCGCGTAATTCCAGCTCCAGTAGCGTCCACTAAAGCTGCTGCAGTTAAAAAGCTTTTATAAGGATCGAGCTCGGCTGTCCACCGCAAGGCATCCTACTGCCAGTCCCAGCCCCTATGCCTTGGGGTGCCTCCTGATGCTCTTCACTGAGTATCCCGTGGTCCCAAAGCATTTCCTTTGAAAAAATTAAGTGTCCAAACTACAGGTGGTGTAGCTTGCTTAACAGCCGGGATAATCCGCTGACTAGCAGACACTGCTACTAGGCACAAAATATTTCCTGGGCTAGATGCAGTTAAAAATTTGTAATTAGATACTCTCGTTGGATGCTGAGAAAGCATTCCATAGAGTCTCCTGGCACGCCATATATGATTCTCTTAAAAAGCTTGGGGTAGGGGTCTAGGGGACCCTTTTATAGCCAAAATCACGGCCCTGTATCACAATACGTCACCTAGGCTGAAGATAAATGGAACTGTAGCACCCTGAGGGCTCGGTTGCTACAGAGGTATTGCACCTCACCCAGAGGTGTGATATCTCACTCTCAGGTAAGGATGTAGTGTGGATCAGGACCCGACACCTGCATGCATTACACCACATTGCCGTGGGGCAGGGCGACCAATATGCCCCTGAGATGGGCACGACAGTCCCTGTCCCTGGCTGGAGTGGGGGGAGGGAACACTGAGGAAGGGGAACCCTGTAGTGCAGGAGCAGGGAGGAAGCAGTTCCTGGGTGCATTGAGAAGGGAGTATAAAAGGTGGGCACCATCTTAGTTCAGTGCAGAGAAGTCTGAGCAGAAGTGGCAGGGAGCAGGGGCTCTGCATGAGCTCTGCTCCGGAGGCGGGCCTAGTAACAGAGGCCCAGGCCTGGAAGAGGGAGAAGGAAGGAAGAGGAGCGGAGAAGGCTCCAGGAACGAGGAACGAAGGGATCCCAGGGGTGCGGACGGGCGAGTCGCCACCGCACGCCCGAATCCACCTGCGTGGAGGGGTCAGGCCAAAGGGGGAGACCGGTCCCCGAAACTAGTGGAGGCAGGAAACGACCCTCAGCTAGAAACAGGAGGCTGTGACATTTTATGTGGCGCAGCCCCTCGCTACACCCGCTAGGAAGGCACCACATAGGGTCAGGGAAACTGGCGCCAAGTTTACCAAGAGGAGGCCCGAGGCAGCCAGACAGAAGGGTTGGTAAGAAAGGCCAGACAAAGGACACACAAAGGGGGTCCTGTGAAGTGCTCCAAAGTTATCTGGGAGTTGTCTGAGCCCCTCACCTGGTGAGCACAGTACGACGTGGGCAGCCGTTACCTGCAGACGTGGTCTGGATAATAAGAACTGTGAGTAAAGGCCCTGGACTGCATCACTGACTCCGTGTCGTTACTGCTGCTGCCCTGCACCATCACCCCCATCCTCCGCATACACTGCCCTGAGGCTATACTCCTCCCGTGGGGAGTTATGCTACGCTCTGCTGCACCCACAACACCAGCCTCAGCGGTCTGCCCTGGAGCGGCGGTTCATTCTGACCGCAATCCACGGGTGGCGTAGTCGGACATTTAAACATCAAAACCACATAAATAGTTCCGCCACTGGTTTGACCGCCCTGAGCCACGGAACCGGGCCGCCGCCACGGAGACTACAACCACCAGCATCCACCAAAAAGGGTCCGGCTCCGGGTGTCCCAAGGCCCAGGGGGCGCGTCAGAACATTTTCATCACCTTTCACAATCACCAATGGGACAAGGCAGGGATGTTCTCTGTCCCCTCTCTTATACATCCTAGTGACGGAGCACCTGCTCTCATCAATTCGCCATAACCCCAATATTAGGTGGATTGAGGTGGGAGGCACCGAGTACAAGTGCTCTCTATTTGCTGATGATGTCCTAGTATATATCACTCAATCACATATATCCATCCATGCTGTTATGGCTGAAATAGATCACTTTGTTACATGGTCAAATTTTAAAATCAATGCAGCGAAGTCTGAGGCCCTCGATGTCTCCCTCCCCAAATCCATATAGGATTCCATCCAGTCCAACTTTCCCTTTGCCTGGCCCTCACAGGGTATCAAATACATAGGAATTCCTATTCATAGAGACCTCTCCCATCTATGTTATCTTAATTTTGGGCCCTTTATTGAACAACTCCATACAGACCACGGTTGGCAAGTTAGAACTGTAAGATTCACTACGTGAACCACTGGTGTTTTGTGGAAAAGCACATGTACACTGTGTTCCAAATTATTATGCAAAAAGTGTTTAGGAGTGATAAGGGAAGAATTTGTTTGTTTGTCAGTTAAACTCATTGATGGTGATGTGTGCCAGGGCTCTTTATATCACTGTAAGCAATTGCAGACACCTGTGCTAATTAGTTTGGCAGGTGTGTCCAATGAAAGGCAAGACTACTTAAGAAGGCTGTCTCACATTATTAAGCAGCCTACATTTTCTGCCAAAATGGGAAAGAAAAAGGATGTGTCGGCTGCTGAGAAGCAACAAATTGTGGAGTGTTTAGGTCAAGGCATGACTACAATCAACATTGTGCGATGATCAGGATGAAGTGTCTTGGCAATCAAGAAGTATGTAGCTGATTCACAGTACACACGTGTGCGTGCTGATAAGGGCAAATTGAGGACTCTTTCCTACAGGCAATTACGTCAGGTTGAAAGAGCAGCGGCAAAAAAGCCTTGTCATAGCAGCAGACAAGTTTTTGAAGCTGCTGGTGCCTCCAACGTCCCACGAACAACAAGATGCAGGGTCCTTCAGAGGTTTGCAGCTGTGCATACGCCATCCTGTCGACCTTCTCTATCCACTTCACACAAGCAGAAACGGCTCCAGTGGGCCAAACATTACATGAAGACTGATTTCAAAACTGTTTTGTTCACGGATGAGTGCCGTGCAGCGCTCGATGGTCCAGATGGATGGAGTGGAGGATGGCTGGTTGATGGACACCCCACGCAAACACGGCTACAGCGCCAACAAGGAGGAGGTGGAGTAATGTTTTGGGCTGGAATCATGGGGAGAGAGATTGTCGGCCCCTTTAGGATCCCTGAAGGCGCTAAAGATGAACTCCATAATGTATGTGGATTTTCTCAAACAGCACTTCCTGCCATGGTTCAAGAAGAAGAACCGTGTATTTCACAGCAAGATCATTTTTTTGCATGATAATGCACCATCTCATGCTGCACATAAAACATCTGCATCTCTGGCTGATATGGGCATAAAAGGGGACAAACTTATGGTGTGACCCCCATGCTCCCCTGACCTCTACCCCATTCAGAACCTTTGGAGCATCATTAAAAGGAGTGTCTATGATGGCGGGAGGCAGTTCACATCTAAGCAACAGCTCTGGGAGGGTATTCTGTCCTCATGCAAAACAATTGAAGCAGAAACCATCCAAAACCTGACAAATTCAATGGACGAGAGAGTTCAGAAGCTCCTTTCGAACAAGGGGTCCTATGTGAAAATGTAACATCACCTAGAATAAAGTTTTGAGTTGAAAACTGTTTGATTTCAGCTTCTAACAACCTGCTAATGCTTATAATTTCAAAAATGACCATTTTTTTGGTCTTTATTAAAATGAAAAGGTTGATCGAAAAGTTTGGGGGATCTAAGAGTGTGGCAACCCAGTAGTCATGATTACTTCGAATTCTGACAATATGAGGGTCATGCTGCAGGTAGTGCAGCAAGAAGGCACTTATGTGTCTTGCGCATCTCGGAGCCCCAAAATTATTTTCCGGGCTAGATGCAGCTAAAAATTATTATTAATTTTAAATCTGGTGAAGCTTTAGTATAGATGGCCTAATAGGATCAGTGCTGCACACTGCTACAAAGCCCAAATTATTTTCCAGTCAAGATACAGATAAACATGATTAGTAATTTTAAATCTGGTGGAGCTTATTATAGATGGCCTAATAGAATCAGTGCTGCACACTGCTACAAAGCCCAAATTATTTTCCAGCCAAGATACAGATAAACATGATTAGTAATTTGAAAGCTTAAAACGGTTGGTAGGGTGATTTTAACCAATCATCAAGCTTTTACTCTCCCCAGGATGACACAGGGGTAGAAAAGTCGTTTCGGATCCATGATTTGTTCATCTTTATGAACGTGAGTCTGTCTACATTATCAGTGGAGAGCCGCGTGCGCTTATCTATCAGCACACCACCAGCAGCGCTGAACACACGTTCAGACAGAACGCTGGCTGCAGAGCATGACAAGATCTCCAAGGCGTAAGTGGCTAGCTCCGGCCATTTATCCAGATTGGAAGCCCAAAAAGAGCAAGGGTCCAGTGACAGTCATGGCTTCAATGTTTACTTGGAGATACTCCTGTACCATCGTCTCTAGGCGTTGACTATGTGTCAGACTTCTTGTCTCCTGTGGCCTTGCAAAGGATGGGCTAAAAAAGTGGTGAAATGATTCCGCAAAATTGATGTTACCAGCAGATACTGTGGTTCTGTTACGGTTTGAGTGCTGAACACTTGACGGTCCCACGGTTGGCAAGTTGGAACTGTGAGATTCACTACGTGCACCACTGGTATTTTGTGGAAAAGCACATGTAAGATTCTGCAGCAGTCTCTGCTGATACTCCTGCATGCGTGCATCCCTTTCTATGGCAGGAATAATTTCTGCAAATTTACTTTTGTACCGGGGATCTAACAGTGTGGCAACCCAGTAGTCAGGATTATTTCTAATTCTCACAATTCGAGGGTCATGTTGCAGGTAGTGCAGCAAGAAGGCACTCATGTGTGTTGCGCATCCAGGAGCACCAAGTCCCTGTTGTGTTGGTGGCGAGGTAACAATCATGCTTCCTTCCTCTGTCCTCTCCCCCCAACCTCGCACAACAGAAATGTGATCAAGGTCTCCCTCATCTGATGAGTCTTCCATCAGTTCGTCCTCCACTTCTTCCTGGGCTCCTGCACCTTCCTCACTAGTTTGGCTGCTACCATGCGCCCTGGTAAAACCATCTCCCCCACCCTCACATGCCTGCCGCCTTGGTGCTGCCGACCGTCTGGACCTTGCAGATGTTAGCCCTTCCGCATACAACTCCTCCTCCTCTACTTCCTCCACCTCCTCTTGTGCCACCACCTGACTCCGAATTCTGTTTAACATGTGCTCCAGCATGTAAATCACCGGAATAGTCATGCTGATAATGGCATCGTCAGCACTAAACATCTTCGTCGCCATTTCAAAACTGTGCAGAAGGGTGCATAGGTCCCTGATCTGAGACCACTCCTCCAGCGTGATTTGCCCCACCTCTGGATCTCGTTGGCCCAGGCTATACGTCAGAACGTATTGCACCAGGGCTTGTCGGTGCTGCCACAGTCGCTGCAACATGTGCAGAGTTGAATTCCACCGGGTAGGCACATCGCATTTTAGCCGGTGAAGTGGCAGGCCCAACGACTTCTGTAGAGATGTAAGTCGCTGAGCTGCAGGATGCGAACGGCGGAAGTGAGCACACAGCGACCGTGCCCTCTGCAGAAGGCCATCTAGTCTGGGATAGTGGGCTAAAAATTGCTGGACAACCAGGTTCAACACGTGAGCCATACAAGGCACGTGTGTGACATTGCCCCGGCGAAGGGCCGCACCCAGGTTTGCAGCATTGTCGCACACGGCCTTCCCTGGTTTCAGGTCCAGTGGAGACAACCATTCATGAAATTGGTTCTCCAGAGCTGACCACAACTCCTCAGCTGTGTGACTCACATTTCCCAGACATTTCAATGTAAAAACCGCCTGATGACGTTGAGCCCTACTGCCAGCATAGTAAGGAGGTGTGCAGGATCCCTTCTGCGCAGTTAGAAAGCTTGTGGCATGACCAGACAGGCTTTGGGTGCAGGTGGAAGACCGAGAGGAGGTTGAGGAGGCAGAAGCAGTGGAGGAACTTTGACATAAAGAGGATTGACGCACAACTCGTGGGGACGGCAAGACTTGGACAGCAGCCCCTTGTCCTGCTGTCACCATAGTTACCCAGTGCCCAGTCAGCGACATGTAACGCCCCTGTCCATGCCTACTCGTCCAAGTGTCTGTGGTGAAATGCACCCTGTCACACACAGAGTTTCTCAAAGAAGAGGTGATGTTGTGTGCGACATGCTGGTGGAGCGCAGGCACACCTTTCTTTGAGAAGTAGTGCCGACTGGGCATCTGGTACTGGGGCACTGCGACGGACATAAGGTCTCGAAAATCCTCTGTGTCCACCAGGCGGAAAGGCAGCATTTCTGTAGCCAAGAGCTTGCAGATGGTGAAATTCAACCTCTTAGCTTTCTCATGGCTAGGAGGAAATGGTCTTTTACTTGTCCACATCTGAGGGACCGGGGGCTGGCTATTGTGCTTAGACGGGGTTGATAAGGGTGTCCCCGGCAAACTGCTGGTCTGTGAGGAAGATGCAGGCGGACATGTTAGGTTGCCTTGATCCAAAGGTGGTGCTATCGATGTCGGACAGCGCTCAACACCAGCTGGTGTTACCACCTCCAAAGAAAATGATGACCTGCCAATCACGCTGGCTGTTGCGGGTAAAGAGGTGGCAGGTCTGCGCCCCAAAACAGGTGTGACTGCTGTCCCCCCAGTCACAGAGGATGAAGAGGCCGCGGATGCACAAGATATGGCAGACGGTGGTTGGCCCGGCCGGCTAGGCCGCATTGTAGCACACTGAGCTTCCCACTGCAACTTATGCTTCATGTCCATGTGCCGGTTCATGCATGAAGTACTCAAACTATGTATTTTTTGGCCTCTACTTAGCTTTTGCTGACAAATGTTACAGATAACACGAGTTGGGTCATCTTTATCGATCTGAAAAAATGCCCAGGCTATGCAAGGCTTAGCACCCATGCGACCTGAAGAGCCACCACGACTTGTGGTGAGAGGCAGAGTTGTGGTTGAGGATGCAGTTGTTGACGTGCTTCCAGTACTACGTCTCTGTCCAGGAAGGCGCAACCTGACCTCGTCATCACTAGCATCTTCCTCCACCTCCTCTGCTGACCTCATCTCTTGGCTGACTGTGGGTTGACAGTAAGTGGGATCTCCAACCTCATCATCATCACCCTGTGCGTTATCAAACCCGTCGTCCTCAGAGCCAACCTGTTCCTGCCCTGACAAAAAACTAAAGTTGTCGCTCCAATCAGGTATTTGAGTCTTATCATCGTCTTCCTCATTGTTTCCACCAACAGGAGTTACAGTTTGGGAATGAGGGTCTACATTATGGTCAGAACCTTCTGCGTCTGGTCCTGGATCCGACTCATAAAGATTCTGGGCATCAGTGCAGATCATTTCCTCGTCTGGATTCACAGAAGCGCTGGAGTCGACCTCTGATTCCCAGGCTATAGTATGAGTAAACAGCTCTGCAGACTCAACCATCTGTTCTACCTCATACTCAGACGGGCAGCTGGAGATTTGGGAGCTGTGAGGAAGCAAGTGCGATTGGGGTGACACCTTTGAGGACTGGAGTATTTGTGATGTTGAAGTTGATGTGGAGGAGAGCCTACTTAAAGGAGCACTTGATATCCGTTGAAGCACCTGCTGTTTTTGTGCCTCATCTGGAATTTGTAGCGATTGGCGTGGCCGTAAGAAAGGGATCTTATCACATTGTCTGCTAAAAGAAGTAGACATTTTAGTTTGGCTGGAAGATGGTCTTTCTTCTGCAGATGTTACTGTTGCTTTAACACCTACCCCACGGACACAACCTTTTTTCCCCTTCCCAACACGCCTATTCCCCTTTCCACCAGCAGCAGGCCTTTTTCCACTCATTTTGGTGGTTAACTAATTCACAACTCTGGAGTTGTTTGCACAAAAAAACAATGGATGGGAACCGAGCAGAGCTGAGTGGCCAAACTGTGGTATTAGGCCAAAACTATTGGCTGGGATAGATGCAGAAAAAAATTATATTCAATTTGCAACCTGATGGAGGTCAGTATAGATGGACTAATAGAAAAAGTCCCACACACTGCTAGAAGGCCAAATATTTTTTCAGAGCTAGATGCAGATAAAAATTATTTTTAATTTGCAACCTGATGGAGGTCAGTATAGATGGACTAATAGAGAAAGTCCCACACACTGCTAGAAGGCCAAATATTTTTTCAGAGCTAGATGCAGATAAAAATTATTTTTAATTTGCAACCTGATGGAGGTCAGTATAGATGGACTAATAGAGAAAGTCCCACACACTGCTAGAAGGCCAAATATTTTTTCAGAGCTAGATGCAGATAAAAATTATTTTTAATTTGCAACCTGATGGAGGTCAGTATAGATGGACTAATAGAGAAAGTCCCACACACTGCTAGAAGGCCAAATATTTTTTCAGAGCTAGATGCAGATAAAAATTATTTTTAATTTGCAACCTGATGGAGGTCAGTATAGATGGACTAATAGAGAAAGTCCCACACACTGCTAGAAGCCCAATATTTTTTCAGAGGTAGATGCAGAAAAAAATATATTCAGTTTGCAACCTGATGGAGGTCAGTATAGATGGACTAATAGAATGATGCTATGCCCAAAAGATTTTACTTCACTAGGTGCAGTAAAAAAATTGGTATTCTATACACAGGTGGTATATCTTGCAACACAGATAGGCTACTCCACTGACTAACACACTCTGCAATAGGCCAAAAAGGATTAGCTTTGCTAGATTCAGCCAAATGCTGTGAAAAAAACTTGCACAGCACTGGCACAGACCTGCCTGGCAAAAACTGATAGGAACTGATGTAACCTAGTCCTGAAAAGGACTCCAATTACAATTAGTCTTTACTCCCACAAGCTATCTATTTAAGAGCACAGACCTGCCTGATAAAAGTCGTAGGAAATGCTGTAACCTAGTCCTTAAAAGGACTGCAATCACAACTATTCCCTACTCCCAAGCTATCTGTAGATTTGTGCGAAAATTGGCTTGAAATTAACAAGGTATAGCGCACACAGCAACAGCGGTGCCGTCTAACACGCAGCTGCAGCAGTGAGAAAATGGTGGCGACGGGGAAAATGGCTTGGTCTTATAGGGCAAGGACATGTGACATACACTGCCAATGACACATGCCCTTGCTTGTGTGAAAAAAAGCACTTCGCTCCGTGTGTGCGCTGCTGATAGGCTGACAGATTGCACCTCCCCACTGTAAATGCGGGAAAGAGAAAAAATTGGAGATCTTCATTGTTCCTGCAGAGATCCATCCCCTGCCCCTCCCCCCACCCTGCTGTACACTCAAACTGCGTATTAACATTAATTTTCATCATTACTGAGAAAAAATCCAGTTATGATTTTGGTGCACGAACAGTTATCGAACATAACCTCGAACAGCCGAATTTTTCTCAAATTGTTCGTGTTCGCCGAACGGCTCGAACACCGCCCAAAACAGCTCGAATTTGAGATTGGCGAACAGTTCGAGTAGAACAACGCTCATCTCTAGTTAGTAGGCCTTGGATGCCCTGAAGTCACAGCTGCTCTAATTCCGGCGAGCCAGCGGAAGGGTGAGACTCTGTCTTTTGCACCATCTTGTGTATTTGCTGGGACTGTCCTATTTATTATTGTCTGTTTGGTGGTTCAATAAAGTATTGCCACACTGTTTTACCCTACCCTATGCTGTTTCAGTAATATTATGCCCATGGGGAAGGAGTGTGGGAGTTCACTGTGATAATGGGATGAGCCCTGGCCCATGCGGTCTATCTAAAGACAGCCGGGCCAGTGAATGAGACCACCCACAGACCCTCGTGTCTTCACACTCCCCCCCCCCCAAAAAAAAGAAGATTTGGCCAAGGACTTTCCCAGTGATTGACAAGTTCCTCCCATAGCGTGAGACTTGGAGCAGTGTTGAGACAAAGATCTAACTATTGTTGTGCCAGAGTCACTGGTATGGTATATGAAGGGAGGTATGTGTCACACTGGTTGCTAGCCTATGTGAACTAGAACCAATAAACTTTCTGCCAGCATTTTATATGCTGGGGGGTTAACTCTTAAAAAGCGTTGTTTTATCGGAATGAAATAGAGATGGGAGGGATTTCATTCCCCATACCTCCACCTCAGGGTGTGGCTGAACAATGTTTAAATGTTCAGTCCTGGTTTTTTTTCTCTGTTGTGAGTTTGTAGTGGCAAAGACTCCAGACTGGAAGACCACAGCTCAGAGAGGAGCTGAATGCTGGGACTACAACCTGTGTTGCTAATCCCACACTCCTATGGACTGTGCTTTCGTTTATCTTTTGTTTTGTTGTTTTGCCAGTAAGGCTGTGTTTAGTTTTGCTGGAGCTGTGGAGCTTTATGCCACTAAATAAAGCCTGCAGAGAAAACACGGTTCCTGAGTCTACTTCCGGAAGCGACCGAGTGAGGCGTCTTATCTTACCACAGCTGGTGGAGAATGCGGGCAAGATTCCAGGAACACGTGTACCTGCTACAGAGACCGGTGGATGTCTTGGGTGAAGGCTGCCAGCCAGCAGGAGACGTCCGGCACCATGGAAGAGCTAATTAAGCACCTGGTGCAGAGCCAGCAGACCATGCAGTAGCAGCACTTGCAGAGCATGCAGCAGAAAATGCAACAGCAGCACCGTGAGCAGCTACAGCAGCAACAAGAGACCACTAAGCTGCTGATACAACAAGTTCAGCTCCAGAAACAGCAGCAACAGGATCAGCATCACCAATAACAGCAGATCGAGTTACTTTTAGAGGTGATCCGTGGCAAGGCGACGGCTTCCGTCAAGTCCAAGTGATGATGCATACATCAGGAAGACGGTAAGGAAAGCGTTACAGAAGATGACCCCGGGGCATGATATTGAGGTGTTCCTGACTGTTTTTGAGAGGGTAGCGGAACGGGAGAAATTGCCGCTGGAGCAGTGAGTGGAGGTTCTGGCGCCATATTTGACTGGGGACCCGCAGAAGGCTTATTACAATTTGACATTACAGGACGCAAAGGAATATGCCAAATTAAAAACCAAAATATTGGCACGCTCAGGAGTGACTATGTCTGTCAGAGCACAAAGGGTCCACCACTGGGCGTATGCTGGCGACAGACCTCCACGCTCACAAATGTTTGACTTGTTACATCTTGTCCAGAAATGGCTGCAGCCAGAGTCTTCCTCTCCTGCCCAGATGGTTGAGCGTGTGGTAATGGACAGGTTCATCCATTCCCTACCCAGGCCGGTGCAGACCTGAGTTGCCCAGGGCGACCCTCGGAATGCAGACGACCTCATAGGTCTGGTAGAGAGATTCCAAGTGGTCGAAAAATCCCTGGGGATACCCGAGATAGCCAGCTCCCCTTACTGGAGTGCCCAAAAGGGAGTGGGTTCACCACGGAAAGGGTTAAGAGCCACAACTGGGGGGCATTCCACTTCCACTGAAGGGGCTGCAAGGTCTGTTGTGAAGGATGTGACCTGTTGGCGATGTCGCAATCCGGGACACGTAGCCACCCAGTGTCATACGTCTGCTGAGCCAATGGACTGCAGTCTAGGCAGACGATGTTCATACTATGCTTACCCAGCCTGCAGTGTGGACTGTCAACCCGGCGAGGGGCCGCAGCTGTGTGCCGTGTCCGTTAAAGGAGTGATGAACCTGGGGCTATTGGACTCCGGGACTCTGGTGACCTCGATCAGTGCCACCCTTCCCCACCAGCTGATCCCCGCCAGATCTTTGGGCATCCGCTCCATACATGGGGATGCCAAGAACTACCCGGTGGCCAGAGTGACAGTCGAAACAGACTGTGGCGCCCAATCCCACGAGGTCGGGTTGGTCAAGGACCTGATACATTCCATCATATTGGGGCGTGATTTTCCCTTGTTCTGGGATTTGTGGGGGAAGGGATCCAGACTCCATCACGGAGACAAAAGCCAGGACCCTAGAAATACCTCGGTCGACATTGGAAGTGGATCGGTTTCCACTGTGTGTCCTTGTCGGTGAGGAGGACGAGACTGTGACTGAGGAGGCCGACCTCCCTGAGTTAGAGGTGCCCGGAGAGAACTTTGGGGCAGCTCAAGTTCGGGACTTGACCTTGAAAGGGGCGTGGGACAATCTTACGGTTTGTAATGGTGTTGCCCAAGAGTCGGGGGCGGTACCCACACTTTGCAATTCAGGGGGTACCAGGTAACCAAACTGAAAGGTGAATAGGTAGTGGAACAGCTGTTAGTTCCTGGGCCATACCGTCGGAGGGTATTAGACATGGCCCACTCACATATTCTGGGGGGGGACACCTAGGGGTTGAAAAAAACTCAGGAGCGAATAGTGAGGAGGTTTTATTGGCCAGGATGCTACCGGGAGATCTTAAACTATTGTAGGTCCTGCCCCACCTGCCAGATAACCGAGCCCACCTCGCACGTCCGTAGTCTCTTAGTTCCACTACCTGTGATAGAAGTTCTCTTTGAGAAGATTGCCATGTACCTCGTGGGTCCCTTAATTAAATTGGCCCAGGGCCATCAATACATCTTGGTCGTCATGGACTATGCGACCCGGTACCCCGAAGGGGTACCCTTACGGAACTTAGCTCGGGAACTTGTCAACATCTTTGCCAGGACCGGCCTGCTGAAGGAAATCCTGATGGACCAAGGAACCCCATTCATGAGCAAGGTGATGAAGGAGCTGTGCAAAGTGCTTTAGATTACTCAGCTGCGAACCTGCGTTTGCCATCCGCAAACTGATGGCCTGGTGGAGCGCTTCAATAAGACCCTGAAAGCGATGCTCAAAAAGGTCATTGAGAAGGATGGTCGAGACTGGGACTACTTGCTTCCGTTTCTACTTTTCTCCGTCAGAGAAGTTCCCCAAGCCTCCACTGGCTTCTCTCCATTCGAGCTTCTATATGGCCGGCATCCAAGGGGTCTCCTAGACATCTCCAAGGAAACCTGGGAGGCCGAGATCACGCCCCACCGGAGATAACATCTGCGTGACAGCATGGAAAATCAGGGATGTTTTTTGGCGCGAACAAGTCGGAACCCCGAATACGAACCCGAATTTGACATGCCGAACAAATTCGCTCAACACTAACCATGACCTTGACCTTCTTTTTTTCCGGCAGTAGACAAGTCTGCTTTCTTGCGCTCAAGTCCTAAGAATGACTGAACCCTCTGTGGTTCCAGTTTTGATTTTTATAGGTTTAGCAGTCATCCCAGCCTGGTCAGAATGGTTCTGATTGTTATCAGTTGACAACTGCAGTGCTCTATTGACCTGCCTACCACTAGAATATCGTCCAAGTAGAGGATTATTAGGGTATTCTGCTACCGGAGATGCGCTGCAACTTCTATATAATTTTTGTAAATACCCTCAGAGCCATAGATAGGCCAAAGGCTAGCGCTCTGTACTAGAAGTGCCCGACTTGTTCGTTTATATACAAGGCCACCCTCAAGAATGTCTGATCTTCCATATAGATTGGGATGTGTTCATAGGCGTCCTTCACATCTAGCAATCTCATATAAAACACTCTGGAAATAGCATTTTATGGTCTCCATTTTGAAGGGCCAGTAGACTAGAAATTTGTTCACCCCTTTCTTTCAGGTTCACTATGGTCCTGAAGGTGCCATCTGTTTTTTTTTATTAGGAATAGGGGGAATAGAATCCCTTCCCCTGCTCCTGCACTGGCACCTCCGGGAAATTCTCTTATCTCCTGCCTAGTCCAGTATATCATCTAGTGCCCGTCCGAAGAGAAATTCTCCTTCGCATGGAATTGGGCATAGCTTGACCTTGGACTGAACATCCCCCGGCCAGCTCTTGAGCCATAGTTCTCTAAGTGCAGCATTTTATAGGTTTGCCGATCTGTTTGCAAACATCACTGAGTCTGTCGAGGTGTCTGCGAGGAAAGTAGCTGCACCTTGAATTATATCCTTAGGGACGTTGTTCTTAATCTTATCCTCTAACTGCTGTAACCAAATCATCATGGATCTGGCCATGCAGTTTGCCCAAACTGCTGGTTTTATTGCCCCTTCTGAAGACTTCCATATCTGCTTCAGATACACATCCACTTTTTTATCAAGAGGATCTTCAAAGGGCAGGGTAGATCTTTTGGTTGACTTGGCCACCGCCATGTCTATTTTAGGGGTTTTGTCCCACATGGCTGCTTCTTCCTCATCAAACAGACATCTGCTTTTGGATGACGAGGGCAGTGGATCCCTTTTCTCAGGCTTCCTTCATTCCCTATTAATGAATATTTAAATTCTCTCACTAACCGGAAATATGCAATTTTTCTTTTATTCCAAACCCCCGAAACATAATGTCCTGGACTGTTCTTGGGGTTTTAGTATCTGACATGCCCATAGTAGTTCTTTACCAATATATCTGTGTCTTCCGTAGGAAAACACTGCCTACCCCCTGTATCACTATCAGAGGATGAGGAAGAAGAGGAGTCCGATTCGTCTCTATTCTCAGATATTACAGACTCTTCTGAATCAGCGGCCTGCTGTTTGGGTCTTTTCTCCCTTTTACCACTTTCCTGCTGAATCAGTGAATTAATGGAGTCTGTAACTTCTATCCTAATTATGGATTTAAAATCCATGGCAAAGTTGGGGGTTTCTTCAGAGGTGGTCTTCAGAATAGAAGAATCTCTTCATATATGTGCTGGGTAAGTTATCGCCGCACAGTCTTTATCTTTTAGCTTGGCGCTACACTTCTTAGTCCCCTCCTAGCAAAGAACTCCAGCATATCCATGGCATCAAGAGGAAAGCTGCCGGCCTCCACCATCTGGTGGTCAACCGTCCACTATATACCGGAGGGACGCCACAGCTCCAGCGTCTGCTGCTGACCTCCCCCCAGAAATCTCGCATTATTTCCGGGTCAGACTTTTCCTTCCAGCGAGCGGTGTGAAGGGAGCATACCGGCGAGCCCTGTGCATAAACAGCCCCTGCATTTTACTGCCGCATTGCTTTCTGGCACACTTCCTCAGCAGGGCGCGCTAGATATCCCACTAGTGCGCCTCGCGCTTGCGCAGATCTGGGTTGACATAACTCCAGCGCACTCAACACGGGGCACGCCAACCACGTTCAACAAAGTGGTCATGCAACTGCACACCCCAACGTCCTGGCCAGCGGTCGTGTCTCCAGATCTGTCAGCATCCCAGATCCTTGCAGACACCAACCAGACTTGGGTAAGTTCAATTGTACCGTTACTTTACTCTCTAGGTTCCTTCAAGGACCGGAAACCATATTGATGAAAAGGAGAGGTACCACCCTTTTGTTCAGTAGGTTTCCTGTCCTTGATTAGTGGATACCCTCTCTCTCAGGTGGTGCTGTCATGGGAGAAGGGGAAAAACAAGACTGACCACAAGACCATCACAGCCATCTACACATCATAGGGGAGATCTCATGACACCTTCTCTCCATCTACCTGATGATCCTGAGGAACATTGGGGTCTTCTTGTTTACAGTCCTGTGGAAGAAGAGGACGGGGACATCTCTCTGGTGTTGTCCTCTTACTGGATAGATCTGGAGGAAACACATACAGGGACTGAATTCATTCTTTACATACAGATAATTATAGGCCGTGTGTATTTAGTCCTGTCTATTACCTGGTGATGTGAGGGGCTGGGGAACCTCCATCATGATGTCCTTGTACAGATCTTTGTGTCCTTCTAAATACTCCCACTCCTCCATGGAGAAATAGACAGCGACATCCTGACATCTTATAGGAACCTGACACATACAATGATACAGTCATCCCCCCGATCCCTCCATAGCGTTACTGTATAATGTCCCAGCATTCCCAGCAGTGTCACCTCTCCAGTCAGCAGCTCAATCATCTTGTAGGTGAGTTCTAGGATCTTCTGGTCATTGATATCCTCATGTATCAGGGGGTGTGGTGGAGGTCCTGTGATTAGGCTCAGGGGTCTTCTCCATCCCTCAGACACAGGGTCCTGACAGCACTCACTAGAGGTCTTCTTCACTACTGTGTAATCCTGGTTATGGAGAGACACATTATTAAATCTCCCTCCAGACATTTCCAGAGTCCTCACCTCTCCAGTTCTGTCCATCTGTTATTCCCATAGATAAGAATGATGTAATGTGACGTCATCAGAATCTCTCACCTCTCCAGTAAGCCGGAAGAGGATCTCTAGGGTGAGGTGGAATATCCTCTCCGCCATCTTGTCTCGCTCCCTATCCTTCGAGGAAAATTCTCTTCTATAGAAGATCTTCACTGAGAGGATCCGATATTGTAGAGACCTGAATGAGAAGAAGATGAGAAGATGTAACGTCATCAATAATTCTATGTAATAATACAATTACTGATTCCGGTATAAAGCAGTAATCTGTGGATCTGATCCTGGATGATGCCGGAAGAAAAAGAAGAAGTGGATTTTTATGGCGGCCATTAATGAGGTTTACTTTGTCAGCCGTACGGCTTCTGGCCTCACTCTGTTGCAGCCGTACGGCTTCTGGCCTCACTCTGTTGCAGCCCTACGGCTTCAGGGTTCACTTTTTGCAGCCTGTGGGCTTCAGAGGTAAATCTCTGTGTGTTTTCTCTACCACTGGGAACCTCCTATATATTACATAAAAACATTCCTGAAAACCCCTTTAATCTGACTTTATAGAAAAAGTCTCTATCCGGCTACTGTCCTCCCCTCATGAATCACAAAATATGCCAAGTGTGAACAACTCCTGTCCCCAAATGAGGACTTGCAGGCGATCAGTTGATAGTCGGGGGTCTGGCAGTGAACACCCTCAGCAATCAGCTGTGTTTTGCTGGACGTAGTGGCCTCTCCAGGACACATGTGGTATTACATGGTGCTCTTTCAGAATAATATGTAATATGTAATACATGATATCTTGAAGTCTTCCAGAAGAAGATATTGGCAGACAGGTAATGACTTATTACCTACCAGCCATTGTCTCCTTTATCACTCGCTAGTTCTTATACACATTTGGATGATGTCACATCTTCGTTGGAAGCCGTATTAGGAACCTCCATCGCAGATTTTATCATACAGGACGAGTTCTCAGCCAACAGCTATTTGGCCATTGTTCACATAAAGTAAACCTATGTTATATACAGCAATATGCAGCAGGATACACGAGATCCAGGGAAATATCCAATCGCCAGAAATGGGGTCAGGAAGGAATTTTTTTCCCCCCTGAATCAGAATTCTTTTGGGGGGGTTTCTTTGCCTTCTTCTGGATCTTTGGGTCCCAATGACTCTCAGGTGGTCCCCAATGACCGCAGCTCGTTTTGTGGTCTCCACCGGGGCCAATCTGAGAGTGACTGTGACCATAGTTTAATTTCTTAAAGGACCAGTAATATTTTCATTACAATGTTGCTTATTGCTATTTCAATAAAAAAATTAATTATATATATATATTGTTTTGTGTGTTTTTTTTTCCTGGATTTCACCTTACACAGTGAGAATGATAAGAGTAATCACAAAATATGGGGGCTCCATACACAGAGAGAACTCTGGTACCAAATTCCATGACAATTGTTCTGGGGTTCAGTCTGTGATGGAGCAGTAACATTGTATCCAGGACGTCGTACACACCATGCTACAGAAAGAAGACTGAAGAACGGGACGCAGCCGCAGAATACAGGAGACATAGGGTCTTGTGTAACAGTAAAAAACAGGAAAGATATTCAACAAGTGGCCGGGGGGCTCCAGGACCAAACCAGGAGGGGGGCCTCAGTCATCAGTGGCCAATATTCCCATGAAGTGGCCACATTTACCAACCGTTCTGCAGTCACTCGTTTACCTTTGTCCAACACCTCCGTCGGTCCTTGCAGTTATTAGGCTACCACTGAAATGCTTTTCTGACTACACACAGACACGTACATAGAAACCGTGCATGCCGCCATCACCGGACACAACCAGAGTCCTGGTCCAGACCAGTGGCCTTTCCAATTCAAGTCTACTTGGGTTTAAACAAGGGTCCTGTCTCTAAGAGAACCATGTGCTTGCCACTTGGAACAGCAGTAATACAGTAACACCAGGTTAATATTCTTCGGGCACAGAGATGCACAGACAGTGAACCCTCTTAAAAAGAAGAATTGGACTGACATTCCCTAAGCAATAAGTACCCACACAATTGGAGGGACAGATTGCTAGCCCTTGCTGCACCATGGTGTATGCCCAGTGGTGGCCACTCTTAGTCTAAGTTGGCTCTTCAGATTGCATGGTGATAAAGAACCTGAGGGCCATATACCTTCAAGAAAAAGATCTCATAAGGACACGTTGCCTTGAATTGTGAAGAACACAATAATGTTTTCCATACAATTCTATTGTGTTCTGTTCAGGATATATTAAAAAAAAGTCTGATGCTTAGAAGTTATAAAATGAGGTCAATACAACCTCAGGTGAAGAACAACACATCACAAATTACACCAGGTCATCGAATATTTACCAAAAAATAGACTTAAATGCAGAAACAGTGTGTGAAAAATTAAAGGGGTTGTCCAATGAAAACAAGCTCCAATCTACAGGAACCTTCATCCCCTTTAGATTGGAACGGTGGTACGCATGCTAAAATGCTGCTCCATTCATTCTATATGAGGCGGCCATGAAGTGCACCCGACTTAATTGGACAGATGAGACAGAGTGGCCTTACAGAGAAGGGTCCTTGGATTGGACGCCGAGTTACGGACCCCGAAGCAGCACTGAATATGATGTACTAGTGGGAGTCACGAGTGCAAGGGTTCAAGGGCGCCAGTAGTGGAAGACATAGTGCGCGAAACCGAAGAACAAGTAAGCAGACCTGCTGATCAGCACTGCAGAGCTGAGGCCGAGTTATGGCGAAATAGGGAGCGACAGTGCGCCTCACCAGTCCTGGAGTATAATACACAGGAAGGATACTGTGTGGAAAATGCTTCATACTGTAAAGGAAACCTCCAGAACACTTTGTGCCCCGCGATATCCCTTGTATGCCGGGACGTTGCTAGGGTCCTAAAAGATCAGGGGCTAAAGCCCCAAAGTAGGTGCTTCCCCATACAACCTCCCTGCCACTTAAAAGAGGACCTATACATATATAATTACAGTACACCATTGTTGCTAACCTAAAATACACAACTGAAAGACCAATATTCCCAAAATTACTTCTATACAAGGCAATAATAATCCCGCTACACAATGCCCTCTACCATCAACACTACACAGTGAGTACATAGTATTATGATATGACCATTGCCTCTACATAAAAACACACTGTACAAAGACCATCTGACTTCTCACATTTCCAGCACCATCCCCATCTATTCCCACCCTGCACAACCTCCCCATGCTGCCTGCTCCTCCGACATGGAATAGGAACCTCAATACTTCCAAAATTATGTCATTACTATGATTACCCTCCACCAATTAATGCTACAAAGACTGTGTGCCAGATAGAGGGGACCTATCAAAATAATAGCGTCCCATAGAAAGTAGTAAAGACCCCACTGTGCTACCTAGCAAGTAATAATGCCAGATATGCTCTTATGAAAGTTTCAATATCTGAAGTGTTCCCTCCAAGCAACAAATACCGTTGAGTATCCCCTATAAGTAATAATGCCCCCTTAAAGCCACAATCAAACTACACCCAACTACAAAGTTCTTCTTCAAGTCTATGGACGATGATTTCGGGGTGGTGAAAGAAGAAATTTCTGATGATGCACCCATTTAAAAGAAATAATGTCCAGAGTGCCCCCATAGCACCCTGTATAGTGTATGATAGTCCCACAGCTCACTGCACACTGTATGATGGTCCCCACAGCTCCCTATTCACTGTATGATGGTCCCCACAGATCCCTATACACTGCATGATGGTCCCCACAGCTCCCTAGACACTGTATGATGGTCCTAACAGCTCCCTACGCACTGTATGATGATCCCCACAGCTCCTTAGATACCGTATGAGGGTCCCCACAGCTCCCTAGACACTGTATGATGGTCCCCACAGCTCCCTATGCCCTGTATGATGGTCCCCACAGCTCCCTATGCTCTGTATGATGGTCCCCACAGCTCCCTACGCTCTGCATGATGGTCCTCACAGTGCCCTATGCACTGTATGATGGTCTTCACAGCTCCCTATGCATTGTATGATGGTCCTCATAGCTCTCTACGCACTGTATGATGGTCCCCGCAGCTCCTTATGCACTGAATGATGGTCCCCACGGCTCCTTATGTACTGTATGATGGTCCCCGCAGCTCCCTACGCTCGGTATGATGGTCCCCACAGCTCCCTATGCACTGCATAATGGTCCCCACAGCTCCCTATGCCCTGTATGATGGTCCCCACATCTCCCTATGCACTGTATGATGGTCCCCACAGCTCCTTAGGCACTGTATAATGGTCTCCACAGCTCCCTATGCATTGTCTGATGGTCCCCACAGCTGTATACGCACTGTATGATGGTCACTGCAGCTCCTTATGCACTGTATGATGGTCCCCACGGCTCCTTGTACACTGTATGATGGTCCCCACGGCTCCTTGTACACTGTATGATGGTCCCCACAACTCCTTATATACTGTATGATAGTCCCCACAGCTCCCTACGCTCTGTATGATGGTCCACACAACTCCCTATGCCCTGCATAATGGTCCCCACAGCTCGCTATGCCCTGTATGATGGTCCCCACATGTCCCTATGCACCGCATAATGGTCCCTACAGCTCGCTATGCACTGCAAAATGGTCCCCACAGCTCCTTATGCACTGCATAATGGTCCCCACATCTCCCTATGCACTGTATGATGGTCTCCACAGCTCCCTATGCATTGTCTGATGGTCCCCACAGCTCTCTATGCACTGTATGATGGTCTCTACAACTCCTTATAACTGGCATGATGGTCCCTACAACTCCCTATATCCTGTATAATGGCCCTCACAGCCCCATATATACAGTACTGTATGATGGCCCCACTGCCCAATATATACTGTATGATGGCCCCCACACCCACTTGTACATTATATTATGGCCCCTACAGCTCCCTTTATACTGTATGATGGCCCCACAGCCCCTTATAAACTGTATTCTGGCACCCACTCCCCATTTTATATAATATGATGGCCCCACTGCCCCTCATATATAGCATGATGACTCCTATAGCCCCTTATAGTATGATGGCACCCACACCCCTTATATATACAGGTGCATCTCACTAAATTAGAATATCATCAAAAAGTTTATTTATTTTAGTTCTTCAATGCTGAAAATGAAACTCATATATTCTATAAAGTCATTACAATCAAAGTGATCTATTTCAAGTGTTTATTTCTGTTAATGTGGATGATTATGGCCAGGGGCGCACATAGAAATCATGAGACCCCATAGCAGAAGCTCTAATTGGACCCCCCCACCAAAAAAATAAAGAAATATTTGTCTGTGTCACAGAAGAGCCGATCTCACAACTTTCCAGCCTTTACTTCGTTTTTCTAATGTTCCTCCTACTGAAGTCCTAGATCCCTCTTTCATTGCCCCCATGAAGTATGATGCCAATAAAAGTGCCCCCCAAACACAGTATGATACCCCCATGGTGCATTCCTCCACATTAGCCTCTACATGAACAGTATAATGACCTTATTGTACCCCACTTCAACTCCCAAGGCAAAGTATGGTGACCCTAACACAGTATGATTCACCCAACTGTGACCCCCACACAGCCCTCCATACAGTATAATGGGCCTACATACAGTATAATGGCCCACACTAGCCCTCCAAACAGTATAATGGCCCCACACAGCCCTCCAAACAGTATAATGGCCCCACACAGCCCTCCAAACAGTATGATGGACCCCATACAAACCTTCACACCGTATAATTGCTTTCATACAGTATAACAGCCCCCCAAATAGCCCCCAAAATATCATAATGGCCCCACATAGACTTCCATATAGTATAATATGCCACCCATAATCCTCCATATAGTATAATACACCCTCCAAAATCCTCCATATAATATAATGCACCCCCCATAATCCTCCATATAGTATAATGAACTTCCCATGGTCCTCGATAGAATATATTGCACTCCCCATAGTCCTCCATACAGTATATTTCACACCCCAAAGGGAAAAATGCAGCCCCCATATAGTATAATGCACCACACAGTCCTGCCGTATTATGGGCACCACGTACTCACTGATTTTAAAATACCGTATGTTTTAAATAAGACGACCCGAGTATAAGCCGAGGCCCCTAATTTTACCACAAAAAAACTGGGAAAACGTATTGAGTTGAGTATAAGCCTAGGGTGGGAAATGCAGCAGCTACTGGAAAATTTCACCATCCTGGTATGTATGGCACCCCTCATCACCAATCCTGGTATGTATGGCACCCCTCATCCCCCAATCCTGGTATATAGGGCCCCCCTCATCCTCAATCCTGGTATGCATGGCACCCATCATCCCCCAATCCTGGTATGCGTGCCCCCCCTCATCCCCCAATCCTGGTATTCGTGGCCCCCTCATCCCCCAATCCTGGTATGTGTGGCCCCCTCATTCCTCAATCCTGATATGTATGGCCTCTTCATCCCCCAATCCTGGTATGTGTGGCCTTCTCATCCCCCAATCCTGGTATGTGTGGCCCCCTCAACCCAAAATCCTGGTATGTGTGGCCCCATCACTGCACACTGCCTGTCATCACTGTATTCCTGTGACAGCCAGCCTGTTGCTAGTGTTCATAGGAGATCGTGATTTCTGCTATATATAGCAATGCTGTATATAGCACAAGCAATCAAATGATTGCAGGTTCAAGCCCCCTAAAGAGACTAACAAATACAGTGAAAAGTAAAAAAAAATGAAAAAAGTATAAAAGTTCAAATCATCCCAGTTTTCCCCCCATTAAAAATTAAGAAATATAAAACATTTAAAAAATACACATATTTGGTATCGCTGCGTTGGTAAAAGTCAGATCCATCAAAATATAAAATAAATTAATCCATTTAGTATACGGCGTAACTAGAACATTAAATAAAATGCCAGAATTACAGATTTTCAGTCGTTGCAACAAGAAAAAAATATATCATAACAGACAATCAAAACATTGTATATACCCCAAAATGATATCAATATAACCATCAGTTTGGGGTGCAAAAAACTAGCCCTCACGCAGCCCCATTCCCGAAACATGGAAACGCCACGGCTTTCGGATCTCGGAAAGTGGCGACACAAGCAAATTATTTTTATTATTTTTTTTACAAATTTCTGAATTATTTTTCATCACTTAAATATAAATCCTATAAATCGTCACTTAAGTAGAACAGATGAAGCTTTACTACCTCCTGCTCCAGTTCCAGCACTTCACCGCTGCCGCTGATCTTTAGTCACTGGCTTCAAGGGTGACATCATGACTGCAGCTCTGCAGCCAATCACTTGGCTCAGTGGCCACGCTGACAGAGCTTCTAAGCTCAGTGATTGGCTGCAGCAATGATGTGTGCTGAAGTTGAGCCATCACCCCTGCAGCCTGTCACAATAGAGCACAGGAAGCGCTGAAGATCCAGAGCTGGAGCAGCAGGAGAAAGTAAAGCTCTGTGTGTTTTCTCTACCACTGGGAACCTCCTATATATTACATAAAAACATTCCTGAAAACCCCTTTAATCTGACTTTATAGAAAAAGTCTATATCCGGCTACTGTCCTCCCCTCATGAATCACAAAATATGCCAAGTGTGAACAACTCCTGCCCCCAAATGAGGACTTGCAGGCGATCAGTTGATAGTCAGGGGTCTGGCAGTGAACACCCTCAGCAATCAGCTGTGTTTTGCTGGACGTAGTGGCCTCTCCAGGACACATGTGGTATTACATGGTGCTCTTTCAGAATAATATGTAATATGTAATACATGATATCTTGAAGTCTTCCAGAAGAAGATATTGGCAGACAGGTAATGACTTATTACCTACCAGCCATTGTCTCCTTTATCACTTGCTAGTTCTTATACACATTTGGATGATTTCACATCTTCGTTGGAAGCCGTATTAGGAACCTCCATCGCAGATTTTATCATACAGGACGAGTTCTCAGCCAACAGCTATTTGGCCATTGTTCACATGACGTAAGCCTATGTTATATACAGCAATATGCAGCAGGATACATGAGATCCAGGGAAATATCCAATCGCCAGAAATGGGGTCAGGAATGGTATGTGTGGCCTTCTCATCCAACAATCCTGGTATGTGTGGCCCCTCATCCCCCAATCCTGGTATGCATGGCCCCCTCATCCCGCAATCCTGGTATGTATAGCCTCCTCACCCCCCAATCCTGGTATGTGTGGCCCCATCACTGCACACACAAAAAATAAACACTTATACTCACCTTCCTTCCTCACCTCTGCTCCAGAGCTGCTGTCTTCTGTCTGCCAGCAGCTCATGTTGGTATCTGAGCAGCGCGTGCTCCTAGTTGCCGAGGTGAGCTGCTGCTGCCGGCATATTCACTCCTCTCCACGCTGGGACTATGAGCGTTGACAAGAGTGAATATGCATTCTCTTTAGTAGCGGGCACTGTAAGCAGGAGCCACGGCTCAGCGCTCCTCCGTGCCCGCTACTAAAGAGAATGAATATTCCCTCTTCTCCACGCCCATGGAAGTGGAGAAGAGGGAATATTCATGTCCCTTTAGCAGCGGGCACACGTGGTAGCTACAGCAGCCGCTACTGCGTGTGCCCGCTCCTCCGCCGCCGCAACCTCCTACCCCCCCAATACTCACCTATCCTCCTCGCTCCCCCGAGGCTCACGGGCCCCATAGCAGTGGTGTGGCCTGCCACCATTGGCGGTACGCCACTGATTATAGCTTACAGCCAATGAAATCACAAAAGTCATTATCTCAGTAAATTAAAATACTTTATAACATCAGCTTGAAAAATGTTTTTAAAATCCGAAATGTTGGTCTACTGAAATGTATGTTCAGTAAATGCCCTCATACTTGGTCAGGGCTCCTTTTGCATCAATTACTGCATCAATGCGGCGTGGCATGGAGGCGATCAGCCTGTGGCCCTGCTGAGGTGTTATGGAAGCCCAGGTTGCTTTGATAGCAGCCTTCAGCTCGTCTGCATTGTTGGGTTTGGTGTCTCTCATCTTCCTCTTGACAATACCCCATAGTTTCTCTATAATAGATTCTCTATGGGGTTAAGGGCATGTGAGTTAGCTGACCAATTAAGCAGAGTGATACTGTTGTGTGTAAACCAGGTATTGGTACTTTTGGCAGTGTGGACAGGTGCCAAGTCCTGCTGGAGAATGAAATTTCCATCTCCAAAAAGCTTGTCGGCAGAGGGAAGCATGAAGTGCTGTAAAATTTCCTCGTAGACGGCGGCGCTGACTTTGTTCTTGATAAAACACAGTGGACCTACACCAGCAGATGACATGGCTCCCCAAACCATCACTGATTGTGGAAACTTCACACTAGACCTCCAGCAGCTTGGATTGTGACCTCTTCACTCTTCCTCCAGACTCTGGGACCTTGATTTCCAAAGGAAAATTGGAACTCTGGGATCTAATGGATGGTGTCAGTGACTGCCTTCTTGGCATTTGTCAAGTCAGCAGTCTTCCCCATGATTGTGGAGCCTACTGAAACAGACTATGGGACATTTTTAAACACTTAAGAAGCCGTTGCAGGAGTTTTTTGTTAATTATTCTAATTTACTGAGATAATGACTTTAGTGTTTTCATTGGCTGTAAGCCATAATCATCAACATTAACAGAAATAAACACTTGAAATAGATCTCTCTGTCTGTAATGACTCTATATAATATAGGAGTTTCACTTTTTGTATTGAAGAACTCAAATAAATTAACTTTTTGATGATATTCTAATTTAGTGAGATGCACCTGCATATGATGACTGTTGCCCCCAGTGGAATATATGCGGTGTCTATTTTGGGATATTTTAGTACACCCATGATGATACTATAGACAGCCATTATACCTGGAATGGCCCCTTCCTTGCGTGCCTTGCTTTTTTTCGCTTACACGTCTAACAATCACATATGTGTTGTGTCCCTTCCCCCATCATCCTATTTTTCTATTGCTGAATAAATATGATAGATTTTATACTCCCTGGACTCCTTTGATGGTCTTTTACCCTGCGGGGTTTTCTCTCATATATGGACTCACTGTGTGGTGGTGATGGTAGAGGACATTGTGTAGCAGGATCATTTTGGCCTTGTATAGTAGTAATTTTGGGAATATTGGTCTTTGTATAGTGTATTTTAGATTAGTAACAGTGGTATACTGTAATTATATATGTATAAATCCTCTTTTAAGTGGCAGGGAGGTTATAGGGGAAACATGTACTTTGGGGCTGGGGTCCCTGATCTCTTAGGACCCTAGCAACGCTCCTGCACTGGGGAAAAGCAGGGTCTGGAGGCCACTTTAATATCATCATTTTATGGATATGACGCCAAAGAAACTAATGAAGTGCTTTGCAAAGTGCCATAATTTTCACAATTCTGAAAACAAATTGTAAGTTTAGTTCCACAATAAGTGATCTTAATTCTGTTATGAGAGCTAACCTTCTGAGACAATTTATCAATGCGGTGTGTGAATTGTGACATTAAGCTTTGCTACATCTATACATAGTGAAGTTCAGGATCAAAATGCTGCAGGTCCCATCTCTTCTACAGAACAATCCCATGGAAATAAAGCTGATCATTTTATCAGACGGGATAATTAGAACTTACCTGGTTGGATCCTTTGTTTCTGGTGGTTTCTTTCCCAGGTCGTCATTAAGGCCCTTTACAATAAGCTCCAAAAACTCATCGGACTTTCTGAATCTTTCAAGCGTTTTCTCCATCACAGAAAGGACAGAAAGGACGCGCTTATCCTGGCAGAGGAGAATCAGAGATATATTGTTCTACATCTCCCAGATGTTTGGATTTATCTACAGACTAATGATTAATCTTGCATGAAGAATGATAATATTATAACAGATCACAATTTTGGGGTAAAATTATTCAATTTTAAATTTATATACAGTACAGCCACAAAAGTTTGGACACACCTTCTCATTTTAAGATTTTTCTGTATTTTCATGACTTTGAAAATTGTACATTCACACTGAAGGCATCAAAACTATGAATTAACACATGTGGAATTATATACTTAACAAAAAAGTGTGAAACAACTGAAAATATGTCTTATATTCTAGGTACTTCAAAGTAGCCACCTTCTGCTTTGATGACTGCTTTGCACACTCTTGCATTCTCTTGATGAGCTTCAAGAGGTAGTCACCGGAAATGGTCTTCCAACAATCTTGAAGGAGTTCCCAGAGATGCTTAGCACTTGTTGGCCCTTTTGCCTTCACTCTGCGGTCCAGCTCACCCAAACCATCTCGATTGGGTTCAGGTCTGGTGACTGTGGAGGCCAGGTCATCTTGCATAGCACCCCATCACTCTCCCTCTTGGTCAAATAGCCCTTACACAGCCTGGAGGTGTGTTTGGGGTCATTATCCTGTTGAAAAATAAATGATGGTCCAACTAAACGCAAACCGGATGGAATAGCATGCCGCTGCAAGATGCTGTGGTAGCCATGCTGGTTCAGTATGCCTTCAATTTTGAATAAATCCCCAACAGTGTCACCAGCAAAGCACCCCCACACCATCACACCTCCTCCTCCATGCTTCACGGTGGGAACCAGGCATGTAGGCATGTAGAGTCCATCCATTCACCTTTTCTGCGTCGCACAAAGACACGGTGGTTGGAACCAAAGATCTCAAATATGGACTCAACAGACCAAAGCACAGATTTCCACTGGTCTAATGACCATTACTTGTGTTCTTTAGCCCAAACAAGTCTCTTCTGCTTGTTGCCTGTCCTTAGCAGTGGTTTCCTAGCAGCTATTTTACCATGAAGGCCTGCTGCACAAAGTCTCCTCTTGAAGAAATGTGTCTGCTGCTAGAACTCTGTGTGGCATTGACCTGGTCTCTAATCTGAGCTGCTGTTAACCTGCGATTTCTGAGGATGGTGACTCGGATAAAGTTATCCTCGGAAGCAGAGGTGACTCTTGGTCTTCCTTTCCTGGGGCGGTCCTCATGTGAGCCAGTTTCTTTGTAGTGCTTGATGGTTTTTGCATCTGCACTTGGGGACACTTTCAAAGTTTTCCCAATTTTTCACACTGACTGACCTTCATTTCTTAAAGTAATGATGGCCACTCGTTTTTCGTTACTTAGCTGCTTTTTTCTTGCCATAATACAAATTCTAACAGTCTATTCAGTAGGACTGTCAGCTGTGTATCCACCTGACTTCTGCACAACACAACTGATGGTCCCAACCCCATTTAGAAAGCAAGAAATGCCACTTATCAAACCTGACAGGGCACACCTGTGAAGTGAAAACCATTTCCGGTGACTACCTCTTGAAGCTCATCAAGAGAATGCCAAGAGTGTGCAAAGCAGTCATCAAAGCAAAAGGTGGCTACTTTGAAGAACCTAGATTATAAGACATATTTTCAGTTGTTTCACACTTTTTTGTTAAGTATATAATTCCACGTGTTAATTCATAGTTTTGATGCCTTCAGTGTGAATGTACAATTTTCATAGTCATGAAAATACAGAAAAATCTTTAAATGAGAAGGTGTGTCCAAACTTTTGGTCTGTACTGTATATATATAGCAATTACATTATTCTGACAAGACCAATTTTTTGTTTTTTTCTTCCCCTTTTTCCCAAAAAATATAACTTTGTTTTTTCATTAACATAGACGGAGGGCTTGTGGGACTAGTTGCTCTTTGGAATGACAATATTCAATTTACCACATAAAGTATTGAAAAATGGGGAAAAAATCAAAGTAAGGTTATTATTTTTGTTTGTTTGGGTTTTTTTATGAACATTTAAAAAAAAATGTGGTTTGTGAGACCATTTTCATCTTGCAAAGACCTAATTTTATAAAATGATCCCATTGATGGAGTTGTCGGCTTTTTCTTGTGGAGAGATCAGTAGTTACAAGTTTCTGGCACTTTACTGTCCTTTACAGCATTGACCCGACGTGTAATAGATTTATATATACTGAAAGATTGCACTTATGTCAATGCAGCAGAAACAAATATTGTTTTACGCTTTTTCTTTTTTATAGTTGGCCAGAAAACCGCAGAACCTTAAGCAGAAAATGACATGAATGAGAATATCTGCCCGGCTTGTACCGGATCCGGGGGTGTTAGGTACAAGGCGAAGGTCCCAGAATAAGGATTTGCTTCATTTTGGTGCAGAGTTTCTAGTAGTTTCTGGTTACTACTGTTACAGGCAGATGCCGTCTGCATAATACAGCCAGCACCGCCTCAACCCCCTCCATGCATGTGGACCCCGGCACAAACACTCAGGCACATCCTTTTATGCTGAGACATTAATAATTCTACAATTATCACACACAACTTATATACAGTAACCCCCCAACTGTCCCCGATCCAATGGGACTGTCCGGCTGTCGCTGGAGGTCGGGGCTGTGTCCTGACGAGCTGTGTTCTGTCAGGACAGTCAGTGTAGTACAAGAATGTCTCAGGCCGAGCTGCTGTGATCGCTCCTGGAGAGGGGCAGCATCCGCTCCGCACACCTCATACACACCCGGCTCAGCAAGCCTCGTACACGCGCGGCTCCGCTCCGCAAGCCTCGTACACGCCCGGCTCCGCACGCCTCGTACACACACGGCTCCGCTCCGCACGCCTCGTACACGCGCGGCTCCGCTCAGTACGCCTCGTACACACGCGGCTCCGCTCCGCACACCTCGTACACGCCCGGCTCCGCTCCGTACGCCTCGTACACGCCCGGCTCAGCAACGCACGCCTCGTACACGCCCGGCTTCGCTCCGTACGCCTCGTACATACACGGCTCCGTACACCTCGTACACACGCGGCTCCGCTCCGTACACCTCGTACACACATGGCTCCGCTCCGTACACCTCGTACACACGCGGCTCCGCTCCGTACACCTCGTACACACGCGGCTACGCTCCGTACACCTCGTACACGCGCGGCTCCGCTCCGTACACCTCGTACACGCGCGGCTCCGCTCCGTACACCTCGTACACGCGCGGCTCCGCTCCGTACACCTCGTACACGCGCGGCTCCGCTCCGTACACCTCGTACACGCGCGGCTCCGCTCCGTACACCTCGTACACGCGCGGCTCCGCTCCGTACACCTCGTACACGCGCGGCTCCGCTCCGTACACCTCGTACACACGCGGCTCCGCTCCGTACACCTCGTACACACGCGGCTCCGCTCCGTACACCTCGTACACACGCGGCTCCGCTCCGTACACCTCGTACACACGCGGCTCCGCTCCGTACACCTCGTACACACGCGGCTCTGCTCCGTACACCTCGTACACACGCGGCTCTGCTCCGTACACACGCGGCTCTGCTCCGTACACCTCGTACACACGCGGCTCTGCTCCGTACACCTCGTACACACGCGGCTCTGCTCCGTACACCTCGTACACACGCGGCTCTGCTCCGTACACCTCGTACACACGCGGCTCTGCTCCGTACACCTCGTACACACGCGGCTCTGCTCCGTACACCTCGTACACACGCGGCTCTGCTCCGTACACCTCGTACACACGCGGCTCTGCTCCGTACACCTCGTACACACGCGGCTCCGCTCCGTACACCTCGTACACACGCGGCTCCGCTCCGTACACCTCGTACACACGCGGCTCCGCTCCGTACACCTCGTACACACGCGGCTCCGCTCCGTACACCTCGTACACGCGCGGCTACGCTCCGTACACCACGTACACGCGCGGCTCCGCTCCGTACACCTCGTACACGCGCGGCTCCGCTCCGTACACCTCGTACACGCGCGGCTCCGCTCCGTACACCTCGTACACGCGCGGCTCCGCTCCGTACACCTCGTACACACGCGGCTCCGCTCCGTACACCTCGTACACACGCGGCTCCGCTCCGTACACCTCGTACACACGCGGCTCTGCTCCGTACACCTCGTACACACGCGGCTCTGCTCCGTACACCTCGTACACACGCGGCTCCGCTCCGTACACCTCGTACACACGCGGCTCCGCTCCGTACACCTCGTACACACGCGGCTCTGCTCCGTACACCTCGTACACACGCGGCTCTGCTCCGTACACCTCGTACACACGCGGCTCTGCTCCGTACACACGCGGCTCTGCTCCGTACACCTCGTACACACGCGGCTCTGCTCCGTACACCTCGTACACACGCGGCTCTGCTCCGTACACCTCGTACACACGCGGCTCTGCTCCGTACACCTCGTACACACGCGGCTCTGCTCCGTACACCTCGTACACACGCGGCTCTGCTCCGTACACCTCGTACACACGCGGCTCTGCTCCGTACACCTCGTACACACGCGGCTCTGCTCCGTACACCTCGTACACACGCGGCTCCGCTCCGTACACCTCGTACACACGCGGCTCCGCTCCGTACACCTCGTACACACGCGGCTCCGCTCCGTACACCTCGTACACACGCGGCTCCGCTCCGTACACCTCGTACACACGCGGCTCCGCTCCGTACACCTCGTACACACGCGGCTCCGCTCCGTACACCTCGTACACACGCGGCTACGCTCCGTACACCTCGTACACACGCGGCTCCGCTCCGTACACCTCGTACACGCGCGGCTCCGCTCCGTACACCTCGTACACGCGCGGCTCCGCTCCGTACACCTCGTACACGCGCGGCTCCGCTCCGTACACCTCGTACACGCGCGGCTCCGCTCCGTACACCTCGTACACACGCAGCTCCGCTCCGTACACCTCGTACACACGCGGCTCTGCTCCGTACACCTCGTACACACGCGGCTCTGCTCCGTACACCTCGTACACACGCGGCTCTGCTCCGTACACCTCGTACACGCGGCTCTGCTCCGTACGCCTCGTACACACGCGGCTCCGCTCCGTACACCTCGTACACACGCGGCTCCGCTCCGTACACCTCGTACACACGCGGCTCCGCTCCGTACACCTCGTACACACGCGGCTCCGCTCCGTACACCTCGTACACACGCGGCTCCGCTCCGTACACCTCGTACACACGCGGCTCTGCTCCGTACACCTCGTACACACGCGGCTCTGCTCCGTACACCTCGTACACACGCGGCTCTGCTCCGTACACCTCGTACACACGCGGCTCTGCTCCGTACGCCTCGTACACACGCGGCTCTGCTCCGTACACCTCGTACACACGCGGCTCTGCTACATCCACACTGTAAACCCCTCCTGACCCCACACATAAACTTCAGCTCATCCAGCACCATGACAACCAGCACAGCAGAGTCCTGCATCCACTGAGGCCCCTGATCATGTGACCACTGACTCCTCCCCTCCTGTGACCTCATCACAGCTCCTGTACGCACAGAGCAGCCATATATGTGGTGGCGGCTCTGCAGGTGGAGGTATGTGGAGACCCCATTACTGGGCGTAGGGGGCATTAACCCCTTCAGCACCGAGACTCTTTTGGGGTCTTGTGTTGCCCCTTTATAAGAATCATAAGGTTTTTGTTCTGTTTCCTGTAATAGATACATACGACCCAACTATGGAGACAGGAAGGGGGGAAACGTATTGTTCTCATAGTACAGGACCCCTTTACTGGCCCCACAGTGTAATGCCCCCATTATGCCCCTTATGCAGAATGTATGATGCCCCCACAGTGTAATGCCCCCATTATGCCCCTTATGCAGGATGTATGATGCCCCCACAGTGTAATGCCCCCACTATGCCCCTTATGCAGTATGTATGATGCCCCCCACACAGTGTAATGCCCCATTATGCCCCTTATGCAGTATGTATGATGCCCCCACAGTGTAATGCCCCCATTATGCCCCTTATGCAGTATGTATGATGCCCCCACACAGTGTAATGCCCCAATTATGCCCCTTATGCAGGATGTATGGTGCCCCCACACAGTGTAATGCCCCCATTATGCCCCTTATGCAGGATGTATGATGCCCCCATTATGACCCTTATGCAGGATGTATGATGCCCCACACAGTGTAATGCCCCCATTATGCCCCTTATGCAGGATGTATGATGCCCCCATTATGACCCTTATGCAGGATGTATGATGCCCCCACACAGTGTAATGCCCCCATTATGCCCCTTATGCCGGATGTATGATGCCCCTACACAGTGTAATGCCCCCATTATGCCCCTCATGCTGGATGTATGATGCCCCCCACAGTGTAATGCCCCCATTATACCCCTTATGCAGGATGTATGATGCCCCCACACAGTGTAATGTCCCCATTATGCCCCTTATGCAGTATGTATGATGCCCCCACACAGTGTAATGCCCCCATTATGCCCCTCATGCAGTATGTATGATGCCCCCACGCAGTGTAATGCCCCCATTATGCCCCCTATGCAGTATGTATGATGCCCCCACAGTGTAATGCCCCCATTATGCCCCTTATGCAGTATGTATGATGCCCCCACAGTGTAATGCCCCCATTATGCCCCTTATGCAGGATGTATGATGCCCCCACAGTGTAATGCCCCCATTATGCCCCTCATGCTGGATGTATGATGCCCCCCACAGTGTAATGCCCCCATTATACCCCTTATGCAGGATGTATGATGCCCCCACACAGTGTAATGCCCCCATTATGCCCCTTATGCAGTATGTATGACGCCCCCACACAGTGTAATGCCCCCATTATGCCCCTCATGCAGGATGTATGATGCCCCCACACAGTGTAATGCCCCCATTATGCCCCTTATGCAGTATGTATGATGCCCCCACACAGTGTAATGCCCCCATTATGCCCCTTATGCAGGATGTATGATGGCCTCATTATGCCCCTTATGCAGTATGTATGATGCCCCCACACAGTGTAATGCCCCCATTATGCCCCTTATACAGTATATATGATGCCCCACACAGTGTAATGCCCCCATTATGCCCCTTATGCAGGATGTATGATGCCCCCATTATGACCCTTATGCAGGATGTGTGATGCCCCCACACAGCGTAATGCCCCCATTATGCCCCTTATGCCGGATGTATGATGCCCCTTATGCCAGATGTATGATGCCCCTACACAGTGTAATGCCCCCATTATGCCCCTCATGCTGGATGTATGATGCCCCCCACAGTGTAATGCCCCCATTATACCCCTTATGCAGGATGTATGACGCCCCCACACAGTGTAATGCCCCCATTATGCCCCTCATGCAGTATGTATGATGCCCCCACGCAGTGTAATGCCCCCATTATGCCCCTTATGCAGTATGTATGATGCCCCCACACGGTGTAATGACCCCATTATGCCCCTTATGCAGGATGTATGATGGCCCCATTATGCAGTATGTATGATGCCCCCACACAGTGTAATGCCCCCATTATGCCCCTTATGCAGTATGTATGATGCCCCCACAGTGTAATGCCCCCATTATGCCCCTTATGCAGGATGTATGATGCCCCCACAGTGTAATGCCCCCATTATGCCCCTCATGCTGGATGTATGATGCCCCCCACAGTGTAATGCCCCCATTATACCCCTTATGCAGGATGTATGATGCCCCCACACAGTGTAATGCCCCCATTATGCCCCTTATGCAGTATGTATGACGCCCCCACACAGTGTAATGCCCCCATTATGCCCCTCATGCAGGATGTATGATGCCCCCACACAGTGTAATGCCCCCATTATGCCCCTTATGCAGTATGTATGATGCCCCCACACAGTGTAATGCCCCCATTATGCCCCTTATGCAGGATGTATGATGGCCCCATTATGCCCCTTAAGCAGTATGTATGATGCCCCCACACAGTGTAATGCCCCCATTATGCCCCTTATGCAGTATGTATGATGCCCCCACAGTGTAATGCCCCTTATGCAGGATGTATGATGCCCCCACAGTGTAATGCCCCCATTATGCCCCTTATGCAGGATGTATGATGCCCCCACATTGTAATGCCCCCATTATGCCCCTTATGCTGTATGTATGATGCCCCCCACACAGTGTAATGCCCCCATTATACCCCTTATGCAGTATGTATGATGCCCCCACACAGTGTAATGCCCCCATTATGCCCCTCATGCTGGATGTATGATGCCCCCCACAGTGTAATGCCCCCATTATACCCCTTATGCAGGATGTATGATGCCCCCACACAGTGTAATGCCCCCATTATGCCGCTTATGCAGTATGTATGATGCCCCCACACAGTGTAATGCCCCCATTATGCCCCTCATGCAGTATGTATGATGCCCCCACGCTGTTTAATGACCCCATTATGCCCCTCATGCAGGATGTATGATGCCCCCACACAGTGTAATGCCCCCATTATGCCCCTTATGCAGTATGTATGATGCCCCCACACAGTGTAATGGCCCCATTATGCCCCTTATGCAGGATGTATGATGGCCCCATTATGCCCCTTATGCAGGATGTATGATGCCCTCGTACACACGCGGCTCCGCTCCGTACACCTCGTACACACGCGGCTCTGCTACATCCACACTGTAAACCCCTCCTGACCCCACACATAAACTTCAGCTCATCCAGCACCATGACAACCAGCACAGCAGAGTCCTGCATCCACTGAGGCCCCTGATCATGTGACCCCTGACTCCTCCCCCCTGTGACCTCATCACAGCTCCTGTGCGCACAGAGCAGCCATATATGTGGTGGCGGCTCTGCAGGTGGAGGTATGTGGAGACCCCATTACTGGGGCAGGGGAGACTAACCCCTTCAGCACGGAGACTCTTTTGGGGTCTTGTGTTGCCCCTTTATAAGAATCATAAGGTTTTTGTTCTGTTTCCTTTAATAGATACATACGACCCAACTATGGAGACAGGAAGAGGGAGGAAACGTATTGTTCTCATAGTACAGGACCCCTTTACTGGCCCCACAGTGTAATGTCCCCATTATGCCCCTTATGCAGGATGTATGATGCCCCCCACAGTGTAATGCCCCCATTATGCCCCTTATGCAGTATGTATGATGCCCCCACACAGTGTAATGCCCCCATTATGCCCCTCATGCTGGATGTATGATGCCCCCCACAGTGTAATGCCCCCATTATACCCCTTATGCAGGATGTATGACGCCCCCACACAGTGTAATGCCCCCATTATGCCGATTATGCAGTATGTATGATGCCCCCACACAGTGTAATGCCCCCATTATGCCCCTCATGCAGTATGTATGATGCCCCCACGCAGTTTAATGACCCCATTATGCCCCTCATGCAGGATGTATGATGCCCCCACACAGTGTAATGCCCCCAATTATGCCCCTTATGCAGTATGTATGATGCCCCCACACAGTGTAATGGCCCCATTATGCCCCTTATGCAGGATGTATGATGGCCCCATTATGCCCCTTATGCAGGATGTATGATGCCCCCACACAGTGTAATGCCCCATTATGCCCCTTATGCAGTATGTATGATGCCCCCACACAGTGTAATGTCCCCATTATGCCCCTTATGCAGGATGTATTATGCCCCCCACAGTGTAATGCCCCCATTATGCCCCTTATGCAGGATGTATGATGCCCCCACACAGTGTAATGCCCCCATTATGCCCCTTATGCAGGATGTATGATGCCCCCACAGTGTAATGCCCCCATTATGCCCCTTATACAGTATGTATGATGCCCCCACACAGTGTAATACCCCCATTATGCCCCTTATGCAGGATGTATGATGCCCCCACAGTGTAATGCCCCCATTATTCCCCTTATGCAGTATGTTTGATGCCCCCACACAGTGTAATGCCCCCATTATGCCCCTTATGCAGGATGTATGATGCCCCCACACAGTGTAATGCCCCCATTATGCCTCTTATGCAGGATGTATGATGCCCCCACACAGTGTAATGCCCCCATTATGCCCCTTATGCAGTATGTATGATGCCCCCACACAGTGTAATGCCCCCATTATGCCCCTTATGCAGGATGTATGATGCCCCCACACAGTGTAATGCCCCCATTATGCCCTGTATACAGGATGTATGATTCCCCCCCACAGTGTAATGCCCCCATTATGCCCCTTATGCAGTATGTATGATGCCCCACAGTGTAATGCCCCCATTATGCCCCTTATGCAGGATGTATGATGCCCCCATACAGTGTAATGCCCCATTATGCTCCTTATGCATGATGTATGATGCCCCCCCACACAGTGTAATGCCCCCATTATACCCCTTATGCAGGATGTATGACGCCCCCACACAGTGTAATGCCCCCATTATGCCGCTTATGCAGTATGTATGATGCCCCCACGCAGTTTAATGACCCCATTATGCCCCTCATGCAGGATGTATGATGCCCCCACACAGTGTAATGCCCCCAATTATGCCCCTTATGCAGTATGTATGATGCCCCCACACAGTGTAATGGCCCCATTATGCCCCTTATGCAGGATGTATGATGGCCCCATTATGCCCCTTATGCAGGATGTATGATGCCCCCACACAGTGTAATGCCCCATTATGCCCCTTATGCAGTATGTATGATGCCCCCACACAGTGTAATGTCCCCATTATGCCCCTTATGCAGGATGTATTATGCCCCCCACAGTGTAATGCCCCCATTATGCCCCTTATGCAGGATGTATGATGCCCCCACACAGTGTAATGCCCCCATTATGCCCCTTATGCAGGATGTATGATGCCCCCATTATGCCCCTTATGCAGGATGTGTGATGCCCCCCACACAGTGTAATGCCCCCATTATGCCCCTTATGCAGGATGTGTGATTCCCCCATTATGCCCCTTATGCAGGATGTATGATGCCCCCACGCAGTGTAATGCCCCCATTATGCCCCTTATACAGTATGTATGATGCCCCCACACAGTGTAATACCCCCATTATGCCCCTTATGCAGGATGTATGATGCCCCCACAGTGTAATGCCCCCATTATTCCCCTTATGCAGGATGTTTGATGCCCCCACACAGTTTAATGCCCCCATTATGCCCCTTATGCAGGATGTATGATGCCCCCACACAGTGTAATGCCCCATTATGCCTCTTATGCAGGATGTATGATGCCCCCACACAGTGTAATGCCCCCATTATGCCCCTTATGCAGTATGTATGATGCCCCCATTATGCCCCTTATGCAGGATGTATGATGCCCCCACACAGTGTAATGCCCCCATTATGCCCTGTATACAGGATGTATGATTCCCCCCCACAGTGTAATGCCCCCATTGTGCCCCTTATGCAGTATGTATGATGCCCCACAGTGTAATGCCCCCATTATGCCCCTTATGCAGGATGTGTGATGCCCCCATACAGTGTAATGCCCCCATTATGCTCCTTATGCATGATGTATGATGCCCCCCACACAGTGTAATGCCCCCAGTATGCCCCTTATGCAGTATGTATGATGCCCCCACACAGTGTAATGCCCCCATTATGCCCCTTATGCAGTATGTATGATGCCCCCACACAGTGTAATGCCCCCATTATGCCCCTTATGCAGTATGTATGATGCCCCCACACAGTGTAATGCCCCCATTATGCCCCTTATGCAGATTGTATGATGCCCCCCCACAGTGTAATGCCCCCATTATGCCCCTTATGCAGTATGTATGATGCCCCCCCACAGTGTAATGTCCCCATTATGCCCCTTATGCAGGATGTATGATGCCCCCACACAGTGTAATGCCCCCATTATGCCCCTTATGCAGGATGTATGATGTCCCCACACAGTCTAATGCCCCCAATATGCCCCTTATGCAGGATGTGTGATGCCCCCATTATGCCCCTTATGCAGGATTTATGATGCCCCCACACAGTGTAATGCCCCCATTATGCCGATTATGCAGTATGTATGATGCCCCCCACACAGTGTAATACCCCCATTATGCCCCTTATGCAGTATGTATGATGCCCCCACACAGTGTAATGCCCCCATTATGCCCCTTATGCAGTATGTTTGATGCCCCCACACAGTGTAATGCCCCCATGATGCCCCCACACAGTGTAATGCCCCCATTATGCCCCTTATGCAGGATGTATGATGCCCCCACACATTGTAATGCTCCCATTATGCCTCTTATGCAGGATGTATGATGCTCTCACACAGTGTAATGCCCCCATTATGCCCCTTATGCAGTATGTATGATACTCCCACACAGTGTAATGCCCCCATTATGCCCCTTATGCAGGATGTATGATGCCCCCACACAGTGTAATGCCCCCATTATGCTCCTTATACACGATGTATGATGCCCCCACACATTGTAATGCCCCCATTATGCCCCTTATGCAGTATGTATGATGCCCCACAGTGTATTGCCCCCATTATGCCCCTTATGCAGTAAGTATGATGCCCCCACACAGTGTAATGCCCCCATTATGCTCCTTATGCATGATGTATGATGCCCCCACACAGTGTAATGCCCCCATTATGCCCCTTATGCAGTATGTGTAATGCCCCCATTATGCCCCTTATGCAGTATGTATGATACCCCCCCACAGTGTAATGTCCCCATTATGCCCCTTATGCAGGATGTATGATGCCCCCACACAGTGTAATGCCCCCATTATGCCCCTTATGCAGTATGTATGATGCCCCCATTATGCCCCTTATGCAGTATGTATGATGCCCCCCCCACAGTGTAATGTCCCCATTATGCCCCTTATGCAGGATGTATGATGCCCCAATTATGCCCCTTATGCAGTATGTATGATGCCCCCATTATGCCCCTTATGCAGTATGTATGATACCCCACAGTGTAATGCCCCCATTATGCCCCTTATGCAGGATGTATGATGCCCCCACACATTGTAATGCCCCCATTATGCCCCTTATGCAGGATGTATGATGCCCACACACAGTGTAATGCCCCCATTATGCCCCTTATGCAGTATGTGTGATGCCCCCACACAGTGTAAAGCTCCCATTATGCCCCTTATGCAGGTTGTATGATGCCCCACACAGTGTAATGCCCCCATTATGCCCCTTATGCAGGATGTATGATGCCCCCACACAGTGTAATGCCCCCATTATGCCCCTTATGCAGGATGTATGATGCCCCCCACAGTGTAATGCCCCCATTATGCCCCTTATGCATTATGTATGATGCCCCCACACAGTGTAATGCCCCCATTATGCCGCTTATGCAGTATGTATGATGCCCCCACACAGTGTAAAGCCCCCATTATGCCCTTATGCAGGATGTATGATGCCCCCACACAGTGTAATGCCCCCATTTTGCCCCTTATGCAGGATGTATGATGCCCCCACACATTGTAATGCCCCCATTATGCCCCTTATGCAGGATGTATGATGCCTCCCACAGTGTAATGCCCCCATTATGCCCCTTATACAGGATGTATGATGCCCCACAGTGTAATGCCCCCATTATGCCCCTTATGCAGTATGTATGATGCGCCCACACAGTGTAATGCCCCCATTATGCTCCTTATGGAGTATGTATGATGCCCCCACACAGTGTAATGCCCCCATTATGCCCACACACAGTGTAATGCCCTCATTATGCCCCTTATGCAGGATGTATGATGCCTCCCACAGTGTAATGCCCCCATTATGCCCCTTATACAGCATGTATGATGCCCCACAGTGTAATGCCCCCATTTTGCCCCTTATGCAGGATGTATGATGCCCCCACACAGTGTAATGCCCCCATTATGCCCCTTATGGAGTATGTATGATGCCCTCACACAGTATAATGTTCCCACAGTGCCATAATCCCCCCCACACAGTATAATCAGTGGCGTAACTAGGGTCTGATTGGCCCCGGTGCAAAGATTTCGACTGACCCTTCCCTCCCACTTCATCCTGATATGTCCCCTATCGTGGTATTTATATCCCCCGTTTAATGTATAGTAAAAAAATGTTCTATAAGGCTATGTGCCGTAATCGCCGCCATTGACTTGCATTGGACCGCGTGACATCCACATCACTGCATCTGCACATGCGGATATCACACGGTTCAATGTGCGGATGGTACCCAGGTCTGGAGGAGAGGAGACCATAGAACCATAGAACCTGTTAAAAAAAAGGAATTTAAAATAAAAAAAAAAGATTCTACTTACCTTCCGATGTCCTCCCGGTGTTTTCTCCCCTCCGTCTGGTCTGCTGTATGGGTCGCGTTGTTGTGAAGGACCTGCCATGACGTTATTGAGTCATGTGACCTGTCACTCAATGACGTCATCGCAGGTCCTTCACACCACCGCGAGCCGCCCAAGACACCGGACGGAGCAGACTAAACACCGGAGTACATCGGAAGGAAAATATAATCTTTTTTTATTTTTTACCATTCTTATTCTTTTTTTTTTTTTTAACTAACTTGGTCACACTACTATCCATGCCGGTTGCATGGATTTATATAGTGTGAACAAGTTGTCAAGCACTTTTCCAAGTGATGCTAAAATCGCTTGGAAAAGTGCTTGATAACCTGCATGCAGAAATGCATGTGAAGAACGCTTGACAAACTCTTCTACCTGGCTGGAGAAATGCATGTAAAAACAGCACGCCTTTTTCCTGCCAGGGAGAAGCGGAAAAAATATGCAGCATTTCTGCATCTTGGGCACTTAGCCTTATACTTACCAGGTACGAACTTAGAAGTCATGGGACCCCATAGCAGAAGTATAATGCACAGCCCATAGTCTTCCATATAGTATAATGCACAGCCCATAGTCTTCCATATAGTATAATGCACAGCCCACAGTCCTCCATATAGTATAATGCACAGCCCATAGTCCTCAATATAGTATAATACACTCCCCATAGTCCTCCATATAGTATAATGCACAGCCCATAGTACTCCACATAGTATAATGCACAGTCCATAGTACTCCACATAGTATAATACACTCCCCATAGTACTCCATATAGTATAATGCACAGCCCATAGTCTTCCATATAGTATAATGCACAGCCCATAGTCTTCCATATAGTATAATGCACAGCCCATAGTCCTCCATATAGTATAATGCACAGCCCATAGTCCTCCATATAGTATAATGCACAGCCCATAGTCCTCCATATAGCGTAATGCACAGCCCATAGTCCTCCATATAGCGTAATGCACAGCCCATAGTCCTCCATATAGCGTAATGCACAGCCCATAGTCCTCCATATAGCGTAATGCACAGCCCATAGTCCTCCATATAGCGTAATGCACAGCCCATAGTCCTCCATATAGCGTAATGCACAGCCCATAGTCCTCCATATAGCGTAATGCACAGCCCATAGTCCTCCATATAGCGTAATGCACAGCCCATAGTCCTCCATATAGCGTAATGCACAGCCCATAGTCCTCCATATAGCGTAATGCACAGCCCATAGTCCTCCATATAGCGTAATGCACAGCCCATAGTCGTGCATGTAGCGTAATGCACAGCCCATAGTCGTGCATGTAGCGTAATGCACAGCCCATAGTCGTGCATGTAGCGTAATGCACAGCCCATAGTCGTGCATGTAGCGTAATGCACAGCCCATAGTCGTGCATGTAGCGTAATGCACAGCCCATAGTCGTGCATGTAGCGTAATGCACAGCCCATAGTCGTGCATGTAGCGTAATGCACAGCCCATAGTCGTGCATGTAGCGTAATGCACAGCCCATAGTCGTGCATGTAGCGGAATTCACAGCCCATAGTCGTGCATGTAGCGTAATGCACAGCCCATAGTCGTGCATGTAGCGTAATGCACAGCCCATAGTCGTGCATGTAGCGTAATGCACAGCCCATAGTCGTGCATGTAGCGTAATGCACAGCCCATAGTCGTGCATGTAGCGTAATGCACAGCCCATAGTCGTGCATGTAGCGTAATGCACAGCCCATAGTCGTGCATGTAGCGTAATGCACAGCCCATAGTCGTGCATGTAGCGTAATGCACAGCCCATAGTCGTGCATGTAGCGTAATGCACAGCCCATAGTCGTGCATGTAGCGTAATGCACAGCCCATAGTCGTGCATGTAGCGTAATGCACAGCCCACAGTCGTGCATGTAGCGTAATGCACAGCCCACAGTCGTGCATGTAGCGTAATGCACAGCCCACAGTCGTGCATGTAGCGTAATGCACAGCCCACAGTCGTGCATGTAGCGTAATGCACAGCCCACAGTCGTGCATGTAGCGTAATGCACAGCCCACAGTCGTGCATGTAGCGTAATGCACAGCCCACAGTCGTGCATGTAGCGTAATGCACAGCCCACAGTCGTGCATGTAGTACTATGGCCTAGGGTACCATGTACTCACTGATTTTAAAAAAAAAACAACACATTATACTCACCTTCACTCTGTCGCGCTGCATATTTTTATGGAGCTGGCAGCTGGCTTCAGCGTGCAAGCGACGGGAGCGCATGATGTCACTTCCATGCGCCTCTAGTCACGTGTACGCTGACTTCATCTGATGGCCTCTGATTGGTCGGCAGCGTGTATTGTGGCACACTGACAAGATGGGAGTGAGGTAGTAGGGGTCAATGAGGATCTAGGAGGGGCTGGGATATGCAAGGAAAGTAGGGAGCTGAGTAAGTGTAATAAATGTGCTAATAATATTAAATATCTGCTGGCAAATGCAAGAAGTCTCGCAAACAAAATGAATGAACTGGAGACTCTTATATCGGTCACAGAATACGATGTGGTGGGTATTACGGAAACCTAGCTGGATGAAAGCCATGACTGTGTGACAAACATGGAGGGATATACTACATTTTAGGATATAGTCAGCAGTGGGGTGCTGCAGTGATCTGTACTAGGACCGATTCTTTTTAACCTCTTTATTAATGACCTTGGGGATGGGATTGAGAGTAAAGTGTCAGTTTTTGCTGACGACATCAAAGTATGTAGAATATTAAAATCTGATCTTGACATTATGATATTGCAGAACGATCTGGATAAGATGACTGAATGGGCAAACACTTGGCGGATGAGGTTTAATGTAGAGTAATGCAACTAGGTCGGAGTAATTCTATTGCTGCATATACATTATATGGGAGTATACTTGGGACTATAGAACAGGAGAAGGCCTTGGGTATTCTGGGTACAAGTAAGCTGAGCAGCAGTACTTAATGTCAAGCAGCAGCCGCAAAAGCAAACAAGACTGTAGGATGTATAAAAAGATAAGGAAGGTTGAACTGGATGCACCTAGGTCTTTATTCAACCTACATTACTATGTTGGTATGAATGTGTGTCCTCGGACACACATCTAGCTGAAACAGGGGCTAGCATTGGCTAGGCCCGGTCGTAGCGGTGACTGCGGTCATTAAGCCTCTAGATAAAATACTCCCACAGTACCTACAGCATATACAGTTACAGAAAATAAAAGGGATTAACAAGAGAACTTACTACACCGATCGCAGAGACGATTCAGTTTAGCTGAAGGAGAGCACTTCAAATGGCCATTTTGTGAACGGGGTTTCCTGCATACATGATGTGTATCTCTCATACATGGGCCAGGTTGTGGGCTGGTCTCAGCACTTCATGATTTTATGGAATCCCCAACTTATGTGATAACGCCTCTCTGGATGATCGCAGAAGTTGTAGATTGACACCATATTTTCCATAAGGATTTTATTTTTACTTAGAGACCAAAAATGGCATAGCTGTTGTCAATTATGTGTCCACTGTGCATTTATGGCTCATTGGCAGAGGGGCTACAGTTATGAGAAAATATGTATCCTTTTCTCTGGCTAGCCCATGTGCTGGAAATGTATTTCTCATTAATATTGGATTTATGTATATTCCAATATTTTATATTTTCATTCGGAGACATCCTGACTGCTGAAGCTGTGCTGATGAAAGGAATGTGTATGCTGGGTGACCATGGCTATTTCTAAAGAGTGTGAGAGATCCCTTTTATCCTTGATAGACCTTTTCCTGTCTGAACAGATAGGTTAATCTGCACTCTTTGTCTATGCACAATACACATCCTCATAGTCTTTTCCCTACAAGAAGCTCTTGCATGTTAATTAAGCTGATTCACTGTTCGGCCACATTCAATTTCCTACTGGTATTAGTTTCTTGTCTAAGTCTTGGAGACTGTCAGCTGTTTGTCTTACTGGAATCCTTGTGAGGTGTCTACTTTAATCCTCTTACTTCACAAGGGACGGCCTGCATGTTGATTAGGCTGGTTCACTTCACACTATAGGTAACACTGTTCAGCAAGGCTTTTTTTTCAGCATGAAATTGGGTGAATCTATTCGGAATTGTCATGCTGAGAAATAACTTCAGAATTGCTCTATCACTTAAGATTTTTGAGAAAAATGCAATTATGTATGCATTGAATACTGTCAAATTTGTGGTGGTATGTGATATTCCGAATTCAAAAGTCAGCAACAGCGATCAAGTTTAGAAATGTTTTGCCATTGATTTTCTTTATAATCACTGTCCGATAATTCACAGGCAAGATTCCAACAATAGTCACCCAGCATCGAGGGCCTCCACCTCCCCTGGTACCTATTTTCCATCTAGGAAATGTCTTGATGAAACCTTTCACAATGTTCATCACTTACAGTGCCTAGGTTTGTTGGGAAAAAGTCAATGTGTGAATGAAGGAAATGTATTTTAAGTGATATGTTGCACTTCATTGACTTGTAAGCCTGAAGAAAACTTTCAAACTGTTCAGCATAGTTTGGCACCTTGTAGTTGCCTAGAAAGTTGAAAACGACATTCTTGAAGGCCGACCATGCTACATGTTCTGCACCATGCAGAAGACCATCAAAGAAAGGCCGCATGCCCACTATGCATTTTTCAAGCAGACCCGGGTACCATAGTACCTGTGTAAAAAAGAATTTAAAATAAAAAATAAAGATTATACTTGCCTTCCGGTGGCCCCCGGTCTCCTCAGCGATGCGTCCGGTGTGTTGGGCGGCTCATGGAAGGTCCTTTTAGACCATCGCGAGCCGTCCAACACACCGGTCGCATCGCTGAGGAGACCGGGGGCCATCGGAAGGTAAGTATAATCTTTATTTTTTACCATTCTTATTCTTTTTTTTTTTTACTATTACTTGGTCACACTATATAAATCCATGCCGGTTGCATGGATTTATATAGCGTGATCAAGTTGTCAAGCACTTTTCCAAGTGATGCTAAAATCGCTTGGAAAAGAGCTTGATAACCCGCATGCGGAAATGCATGCAAAAACGCTTGACAAACGCTTCTACCTGGCAGGAAAAACGCATTTAAAAAACGCATGCTTTTTTCCTGCCAGGGAGATGTGGAAAAAATATGCAGCGTTTCTGCATCGTGGGCACTTAGCCTTACTATCATTTACTAGCTCTCGGATTTGTGGGCCAATGAAAACACCCTCTTTTATCTTGGCATCACTGATGCATGGAAACTTCTGTCACAAGTAAGCAAAGACTTCAGTTTGCTTGTTCATTGCTTTGACAAAGTTCTTCATTAATCCCATTTTGATGTGCAAAGGTGGAAGGAATATCATCTTTTCATCTATTAATGGTTCGTGTTTAACATTCTTCTGCCCTGGAATAAATTTATTGCGTAGTGGCCAGTCCTTCCTGATATATTGCGAGTCTCTTGCGCTACTGTCCCATTCCCAAAGGAAACAACAGTACTTAGTGTATCCCATCTGTAAACCTAATAAAATTGCAACTACCTTGAGATCACCACATATATTCCATTTGTACCTTGAGTATTGAATGTGCATCTGCATATTCTCATAGGTCTCCTTCATACTGATCGACATGTCCGATAGGTATCGAAGAGTAGACATTACCATTGTGTAGCAAGACAGCCTTAAAACTTAAGGCCAATGAATCAATGAACAGTCGCCATTCCCTTGGGTCATGGTCAACTCCAAGGACAGAAAACAATCCAGTAATATCACTGCAAAAAGTGAGACAGTCAGGTTGACTGAAATATTTGGTTAAATCTTCATGACGACTGCAAAATACTGAAATTTCTGTACCTGGCTGCAACAGATGCCACCCTTGCAACCTTGATCCAAGTAGTTCTGCCTGACTCTTTGATAAACCCAAATCTCTGACCAGATCGTTGAGTCTTGCTTGAGATATTAAACGTGGAGCAGTTGATATTGATGGTTCGAAATCTGAATCAGCAGCAGGTTCCATCTCTAATGAATCAACCATCATTTCATCGCCCTCTTCTATTCTCCACACCGGCGGTGGTTTTGGAACTGGCAGACTTTCATTGTGCGCCACTGGTCAAATTGCAGAAGCAAGGTTGGGATATTCAATAGACCTCCTGTTCTTAGAAGGAAAAACCGGATACATTCATCGTGCAGAAGTAACAATCGGTTATATGGTCCTTCTGATCCCTCCAGATCATTGGAATGTTAAATGGCATCGATGGTCGCACACCCTTCAGCCAAGACCTCAAACTCGTAGTGCAAGATGAGCAGCATATATGAGTAGCCCTTGCTCTGTCTTGGTCACCAATTTTGCATCCAAAATATAACTCCTATGCCTTCTTAACAACTGCAGTTATACTCCTTTTCTGGGCTTTAAGGGTATAATCTCCACATATATAACAAAAGAGCTCATTACTATTGCGACATTGACGCGATATTCTACAACTCATTACTTATTAAACAGTTTTGCTCCTTTATGAAATTTTCTCAAAACAGAAGAAACTCATGAAGATTACAGCGTCGTTACTGCTGTTATTATATAATGCTACTTGGAAATAGACCAAAGTCTGACAGTTGTGTCTGGACGTGCCTGAGAGTGCACAACTAATGCAGTGCATGATTGGACAGGACTTAAGTGCTGTATATTATAATAAAGAGAGTCCATATTATGAATTCCATTGGTTATTTCTACAAAAAATACACTTCGGAAATAAAAAGTTTAATATAAGTGCCAATTTATTATGCACTACGTACTGTCCTAATCATAATCGTAAAATTAAAAGATCTCGGGAATGGTACATGCTACCGAAATTCTGATTTACATTTCTGAAATCAGCGCCTCAAAATACATGGACAACATGTTTTAAAACAGGAAACAGAAAAAAAGTTACAATTTGTTGACCAGTGTAATTTGTACAATCCTCCACCTAAGAGTGTCAGCTCAGATTGCAAATGACAGAGGGAAGGAGGGAGGCTATTAACTTCAGAGATTTTTAATATTTTCTATGACCTATCCAGAAAAAAAAAACACCGTACATGGAGACATTAGCATTAAACCACTCCTGTGTTGGTGTTCTTACAAGCAAACTTTTATACATGAGATCTAATTTGATAAAAAGATTACAGCCTCGGAAAGATGGGAAACTTTCATATAGATGACTAGTGGTGATGTAGTCAGTGAAGGACTCTGGCCAAATATGTTTCTGGAGTTATAGTAGAAGATGTCGTCCTCATCATGAAGTAGTTATTTCTCATGTCACGTGTAATGAATATCTCCTGTAGTATTGCTAATGCCGATTCCAATGTCAGTAAATGATACAAGAATTAGCTTTATGGAAGATAAGTCTATGAGAAACTTATTCAGCTGCAGACTCCGAGGAAGAAACTGCTTGTTGTCTGTGGCCTAAAATATATAGGTTTCATTAATACATGACAGGGTAAAAGCAGAATGTTGTAAACTAATAAGAATACCATTGCTGCTTGGGTCCCCCACCAGTCTCTGTATTTCCTGCGCACTTGTGATTACAGCTACCGCTAATCAGTTGGCTAAGCAGTGGTCAACTTAGCCAGTGATTGGGAGCATGGAGGAGATGTCTTTTTCTGCAATTCAACTTATGTTCAAATCCATACAAGACTAGAGAATACAACATCTACACCTTCTATCTCCTGATATATTTCCCTTATTGTGTCCAGTAATTGTATTATTACACGGAATTCTTTATGATGTTCCATCGTCTCATTGTCTTCCTATTTAGGTCACTACAATATCAGATCCTCTCAGTGGACATCTTCTATATTGACAGAATTTTTGTGAATCACCCATCAAGGATGGATATGGACAGAGACAAGATGGCGGAGAGGATATTACACCTCACCCTAGAGATCATCTTCCGGCTTACTGGAGAGGTGAGAGATTCTGATGACTTCACATTACATCATTCTTATCTATGGGAATAACAGATGGACAGAACTGGAGAGGTGAGGACTCTGGAAATGTCTATAGTGAGATTTATTAATGTGTCTCTCCATAACCAGGATTACACAGTAGTGAAGAAGACCTCTAGTGAGCGCTGTCAGGATCCTGTGTCTGAGGGATGGGGAAGACCCCTAAGCCCAATCACAGGGCCTCCATCTCAAGCCTTGATACATGAGGACATCAATGACCAGAAGATCGTAGAACTCACCTATAAGATGATTGAGCTGCTGACTGGAGAGGTGACACTGCTGGGAATGCTGGGACATTATACAGTAACACTATTAAGGGATTGGGGGGATGACGGTATCATTGTATGTGTCAGGTTCCTATAAGGTGTCAGGATGTCGCTGTCTATTTCTCCATGGAGGAGTGGGAGTATTTAGAAGGACACAAAGATCTGTACAAGGACATCATGATGGAGGTTCCCCAGCCCCTCACATCACCAGGTAATAGACAGGACTAAATACACACGGCCTATAATTATCTGTATGTAAAGAATGAATTCAGTCCCTGTATGTGTTTCCTCCAGATCTATCCAGTAAGAGGACAACACCAGAGAGATGTCCCCGTCCTCTTCTTCCACAGGACTGTAAACAAGAAGATCCTAATGTTCCTCAGGATCATCAGGTAGATGGAGAGAAGGTGTCATGAGATCTCCCCTATGATGTGTAGATGGCTGTGAAGGTCTTGTGTTCAGTCTTGTTTTATCCACCAGTATTATATGTTTTATATTTGTGTAATGAGGACGGTGGAGATGGCAGGATTAGAGCTGATCATAGATGTGATTTCTCCATCTGTCTGTGACTTTTACAATATTTGTTTCAGGGTGAAGATCTGACCCATATTAATACTACAGAGACATATGTATGGGGTGATGAGCGGTGTAAAGAGGAGATTCCTACATATGACTACCCAGGTGAGTAGTGACCACTAAATGCAGAGAAGTCACAGATTCTTCTCTGTCACCAGCTATGGCTGCTTTATCGGTGATGTAGTCTGGCCATATCACAATCGTGTGATCGCCATTTTGCTACTAGAGCATAACATTCGCCTCCATATGAAAAATGTTCTAATTACTTGGGGAAATTGTGAAAGCTCTTTTCTATGGAACTTACAATCTGAAAGATCCACCTACCCCCTGGAATTAGAAGATGCTGACCGTTACCTGCCCATATGACAGCATACGTAGAATGTGCTGACAAGTTAGAAAATCACTTGAAGAAAAATATTCTGATGGGACTGTAAGAGAAAGCGGAGGGTAATGATGGTGTTGGCTTCCTAGATCCGTGATATGTTATTGGATGAATCTACCTTCTCTCCCTTCTGTGCTGCTGAATGTGCTCATATGGTCCCTACAAGACCAGGTCCAGTCTTTCTGGCCAAACTTCGCTTTTTTGATCAACAACATTAAATGTGCAGTGAGGCCAAGTGTGAATTTCTGTACAATAACAACAGAGTTTCCCTTTATCCTGAGTTTACACTTTATTTTAAAACCAACTAACTTCAAACAGGATCGCGATAAACTACATAAAAAAACATTACACCTGTGCCATGATATATCTCTAAGCTGCGCGTGGCTGATGGATGTAATATACATTTATTCACGCCTGCAGGTGATGTGTTGGCTCGAGCCCTGGTTTCATGGATTCACTCCACGTCATAAATTACATTATGTTTTCAATCCTAAGGAATTCAGATTACTGCACAATCTCTCCTGAAATGGGGGCGCTAATACTTTCTCTACTCTCCTGGTCAGGACTCATAGTAGCTCCAATGGCTCCACCATAAATGAGTGCGACTCCGGTTTAGTGTTGGGTTTCTCCCCTTATACATAGGTTGTTGTTGGGGATGTAACATAGATTAAAAAAAAATATTTTTTTTCACAGGTTCCTTCACACTCCGCAGCCAGTTTTCTGTTCCTAATCAGGTCCCATTTTTCAAATCTGACGTGTGTCACTTTATATGGTGATAACTTTGGAATTCTTCACAAAGGATAATAGGAAACAAATGGACCTTACTAATTATTTTCCAGCTTATTTATTTATTTTACTCGCTTATATACCGTCATTAATTCCACAGCGCTTTACAGACCTTATTGGCACTGTTCTCATTGGGGCTGACAATCTAAATTCCCTATCAGGATGTCTTTGGAGTGTGGGAGGAAACCGGACAACCTGGAGGAAACCCACGCAAACACGGGGAGAACATACAAACTCCTTTGTTGTCATTGGTGGGATTTGAACCCAGGACCCCAGCGCTGCAAGGCTGCAATTCTATAGTCAAAGTATTGTCTGATCTCATCAGACAGTGCTCACAAAGGTGAACACCTCCATATTACAAGTTAACAATTAGGAAAGGGAAAAGGGTGTGAGTAAAAGTGAAATTCTTTGTTAAATAATAATATTAAAACCTGGTAAATCATACATCCCATTAGGAATGTATAATGGATCATGATTATATAAATGGAGTCATGATCCACTAAATTACTGATAGAGTCAGACGGTGAATCAAATTATTAATAAAATAAGCCCCTAGCCAATGTCCCTTATAATTGATGGCTGGGTTTATGCTTATAAAATGAATGCCATAGATTATATCAAGGGTGTGCTGAATTATGATAGTATCCTCAGCCAGGAGAGATTTTATTAAATAAAGGCTCAATTTGCCAGCGTGAATTCAATAGTAAAAAATTCTCCTAGCCCGTTGGATACACTCCCCATATTATAAAGTGACTTCAAAAGTGTGGCAGGTCTGATAGATATAAGTGTAATGAGCCCTTGTACAGAGGTTATCAGGGCACACTATTGCACCTGTCACACAATCTGTGTAATGGATCCTTAATAATTCCACTCGCAGCTCCAGTAGTGCTGTCGGCAGTGAAATAACTCCGGCAATATAACAGGCTTGGCCAGCTTAAGAGCACAAGCGGCTCAGCTATGCCACTGACAGTCTCTCTCATGCTGTCTGCACAAGAATTGATGGTCAGCAGGAGAAGCAAGCCATCCAACTAAGTCACGATCTCCTGGTTGTGCAGGAGATCCAACACGCTTTCTGCCGATTTAGATATCAGATGCGGCTAGCATGTGCCACTATCGGCCTCTCCCACGCTGTCAACACGTGTGTGGGTATGATCAGCGTGAGAGACAATTTCAACTATGTCAACAGTCTGTCAGATCTAACAGAGCTGACAGCTAAAACGGGGTAAATCTGGTTTTATGCAGCACTCTATAGTGCGGTCAAATATGGCATAATACTGTCTGATGAAACTATCAGGAGTCGTCCCTGACAAGCGTTTCGCCGGGGGTTCCAGATTTTTCTAAGGCTGCAGTGCTAACCACAGAGCCACCGTGCTGCCCATGGTGGCTCTTGATCCCACAATCCCCTATATACGGTTGTACACAACTGTCTGATCACATGGCAGGTTAAGAAGGGAAGGAGCGCCATTTAGCTATTTGAATGCAGATCTTGCTGGAATAGTTTGCAGACATAAAGTATTGGGGGAGCTGTTCATGGTCACCTGGCAGCGCAAAAGATGGCCACCACGAACAGGTTTGGCGCTATCTCCTCTGTTTTATAGAGCCCAGGGATTGGTTGGCTCAACATTCTTTAACCCCTCTACATGGATCTGGAGTTACACAGAGACCCCCAGGCTTGGGCCACGGTGTTACCTGCTGTTCTGTGGAGTGAGATGGGAAGAAGAATAGTCAGGTAGCCGGGTCAGAACCAGGAGAGCAGAGAAAATACAAAATCACACAAGAGTAGTCAGTAAACGGGCCGAGGTCACAACAGGAAACAAATACACAAGCCGGGAGCTGAGCACAGAGGACTGAACCAGAGGAGAACAAGGCTGTATCTGGCAGCTTCCGGCAATATGCTTCCAGCTTTAGTAGGGTGCGGTGCTTTCCAGTTGGCTGAAGCAGGGAGCAGATTACTCCAGCTGGACAGCACACACACCCATACTTCCAGACTGGAGGGTACTACTGGTCCCAGGCTCCCTAATCTTAGTGGCTGGACAGAGCCTGCGCCGCCCAGAGCTTCTGGTTCTGACGTCTCCTCCATCACCAGCGCCGTCTGCAGAATGAATATCTGTAGGTAGTGATTCACCACACCATCCTTTTGGTATGCAAACAGTTTATTTCACATATGGTGATTCAGACATAAGCGCTGACCTAAAAAGGTGCAGGGATATGTGACACATATCAATTTTAACGTTTCGACCCTGTCAGTCTTATTCGTAATGTCGCTGTGAAAAAAGAGAAACAATACATAAATGTGAAGACACATATACATATTTACATGTATACAGAAATTATATACATGAGCCTTTCATATGCTCATCATGAATGTACTTGTAATTGTGCGACAATCTTCAGCGGCTTCTAGGACATCCGTCCTGCAGGTAAGTATTGCTGATATTCTGGCCACATGGTAAGTCATTGGTAAAAAGATGGGACAATGGAAGCAAAAAGATTAATGATTAAGTGGAGGAGCAAAGGAGCCGGAGGAGGGCCAAGGAGAAGAATGATAGAGCTTAGGTGGTAAAGAAGTTGGGTATCAGGGCAGAGACATAAGGAAAATGGGTCACCAAATAGATGCGTATAAAGTTATGTTAGGTATGGGGTAGAGACATATGAGGAATATAGGTCCCCACTCAGATAAGTAATAAAGCTTAATAAGTAACAGGGCAGAGACATATAGGGAGTACAGGTCCCCAAACAGATCAGTATAGAGGCATGTGGCCAGGTGGCTTGCCTGACGGCTCAAAATGTGCTGGGTGGGTACCTTTAATGGAGCTGTGAATAGGCGCTCCCGCACCTTCATCTTGTGCATCTGTCTCTTGTTGCGGTTGGAGGGTTTATGTATGTTTCCGTGATTACCGCCAGACCGTAAGTGCGTGCGCTCAAACTCCCCCCCCCCCCCCCCCCCCCTCCCTGGAAGTTGCGTCACAGGCAGGTGATGTGGCAGGGAGAGTGGGTCTGTTGGGGCGGGCCTGTCCTCCCGTATGGCTGTGTCACATGTGTAGCATATCCATGGCGTCTGGTGAAGACTGCGCATGCGCGTTAGGCTATATGCGATAGTTCTGTTATGGTAATTTTTTTAGAGAGGATTAACGCTGGCAGGTAGGCCTATTATTCCTGCAGCAAGTGGGACAGTATCCTCACACTGTCAGGGAAGGTGAATGTACAAAGTATGCATAATGATTCACTAGCGCTGGAATAAGGCTGGAGATATACTAATGAGATAAAATATACAAATTTATTAGTATTGGTTTAAAATACATTACAAAAGTAAAATCCGTGGTGTAAAGAGGATAAAATATAACCTGTTGGAGATACGGTCAAATGTGGAGGGTAGAGTGGTGGGATAGTAATTTTCCTCCTGTATTTCAGATAATTTGTCCGGTTGAGGTTGAGGTTAAGGTCCTGGTAGTAGTTTCTTTCCTAGTTAGAAGACAAATGGTTTAGAATGTGGTGTGAAGATAGCAGGAGTAACCGATCTTACCTGCTGGTGTTGGTGTATTTTCTCGGTGGTAGAGAAAGCTAAAATATTGAAAATTAGTTAATTCCAAAATTATGTCTACAGGTAAGGGTTTGGTGGTGCCACACCTACCTGGAAGAAAAAGAGGATGTTGGTAGATAGCTTTTTAGGAAGCGAGTTACTATTGTCCAAGTGGTCTTTTTGATCCGGTGACTTAGAGAATCAAAGAAACCATATAGGTAAGGTAAAATAGGTTAGAATAAAGAACATATAATTTTATTAGGAATTGTAACTTTTAATTAAATCAATTACCTCAGGAAAGAGTCCAGGGATGACTTGGAGAGAAAAGTGCTTATTATGGCACGTTCGTGGTGTAATCCATTTTAAACTGATAAAATATACAAATGTTTTAGTATCTCATTAGTATATCTCCAGCCTTATTCCTGCGCTAGTGAATTATTATACATACTCAGTTCTGTTATGTTGTCATCATGGTGTATCGATGAGGGGCAAAAGTGAGGTTGATCTGGGTGGGGGAATAAATTTGTGCTGGTTGGGTCAATTGGTGCCGTGGATGAAAGGAATAATGGAGGGGGGGGGGGGTGTAAGGAATGTATGGAGTCCTGTATGAAACTAAATAGTGTGAGGCCATGCCCCTTGTATGTAATTAGGTTTGCTAGAATGATATATGGGAGCTGTGTGTAAGAGGGTGAGGAGAAAGGGAGAGGGGAAGGGGTGGAGACGGAGATTCGAGGGGGAAGCCATGGGAGAGGGGAAGGGGGTTTCTGGAACTCACCTGGAGAGGAGGAATAGGAGAGGTTGTAGAGCTGATCTAGTGTGTCTGAAAAAAAGATAATCAAGTTAGCCAATCTATTTCATGGTTGAGACCCTCTGTCAGTGTCTTTTGGGTGTGTATCCAGCACCACTCCTGTTGTTTAAGGAGTTTAATATGGTTACCACCTCGTCTGGGTACTTGTTCGATCACCTGGAACCTGAGTTGTGATACTGCATGCCTGGCGCTGGAGAAATGATGGGATAGTGGTAACAAGGTTTTGCCGCAATGAATCGTGGATTTATGGCTGGCAATATGGTCCCTGATGTGTTGAGTAGTTTCCCCTACGAATAGTAGACAACATGGGCATTTGATTACATACACCATAAAGTCAGATTCTCTGCAGAATGAATGAAGACCGGTATGGTGAAAGAAGCAGACGTCGCAGCAGCGGATCTCAGAGGAGATGGGACACACCATTTGCAGAAGCCCTAATATGACAAAATGGCAGAAAACCAGAGCAGTAGAAATTCTCATAAAGTGACTCCATTTTGAATATTATAACCCTCAGTGAATTAATCTATAGGAGTAGTGACTATTTTGACTGCACAGCCACTTTCCGGAAATTAGCACACATTCGATGTTGGAGCGTGAAAATTGCAAATATACTATTTTATTGCCCAACACATAGTGCCCAGATTGTGCTCCAGGGGACACACACCATAAATTAAGTGGGTTCTTCTCACTATAGTAATGCCAAATACATGGGTGATAAATGTGGTTTGGGCACACTGCAAGGCTCAGAAGCGAGGGGGGCGATCTGACTTTGGGAGAGCGGATATTGCTGGATTGGTTTATGGAAGCCATGTTGATTCTCAAGAGCCTTTGAGCCACTAATAATGTGGAAACTTCTGTTTTTCCACTGACAGATGATGGACCTGAGTGGGGACTTGTTTATTTTAAGATGAGTTGAAGTTTTTATTGGTATTATTTTCACCTACATAACATTGTTTGGGGAGTTTGGATTCCATATTTGGGATCCGGAATGAACAAACAGTTGAACACCACGCTCTACTGGTTAATCCTATGAGGTTTTATATTAGGCTGTGAACTGTCATTGTCTTGGTAAATCATTCAATGTTTTACATAACTTGCCATTTCTACAGACACTTTAAGTAGAAATGTTCAAAAATATAAAATTCAAGGATATTTTATTCAAAAATAATTTGTTTTATTCTTTGCAGATGACTGTACCAGGAGATCAGAGGGACAGCTGACATCTTCAATTTTTAAATCAGATGATCGTGAGATAACACAAAATACAATTGAAGTGAATGCAATTACTCCAGATATACCATCATCCCTTCACAGCAAAGATTTGTCATCTGATTCTTTAAAACAGGTCCTGTCTTCTGATTCATTACCGACTACTAAGGAAAATCATTGTCACAAAAGAGGCATTAAAAAACAAACTGCTCCTAAAGCAACAAAACCATTTTCACGTTCAGAATATGGAAATAGTCTTCTCAAAACGTCTTTTCTTAAACATCAAAAAACGTACACAGCAGAGAATAGATTTTTTTGTTTCAAGCAGGGGAAATGTTTTAACCAGAAATCAGATCTTGATAGTCACCAGAGAAGTCTCACGGGGGAGAAACCATTTTCATGTTTAGAATGTGGAAAATGCTTTACAGAGAAATCAAGTTTTATCAGACATCGGAGAACTCACACAGGGGAGAAGCCTTATTCCTGTTCAGAATGTGGAAAATGTTTTACAAGGAAATCAAATATTATCGTACATCAGAGAACCCACACAGGGGAGAAGCCTTTTTCCTGTTCAGAATGTGGAAAATGTTTTACAGGGAAATCAGATCTGAACAAACATCAGAGAACTCACACAGGGGAGAAACCATTTTCATGTTCAGAATGTGGGAAATGTTTTGCAAGTAAATCACATCAGAGAGCTCACACAGGGGAGAAGCCATTTTCATGTTCAGAATGTGGGAAACGTTTTGCAAAGAAATCAAATCTTGTCAAACATCAGAGAACTCACACAGGGGAGAAGCCATTTTCATGTTCAGAATGTGGAAAATGTTTTAACCAGAAAGCCAATCTTTATAGCCACCGGAGAACCCACACGGGAAAATGCCGCAACTACACCCAACTGGTCTCTGTATAGACTAAAAAGACCCTAGCTGCACAACTTAAAACACCACCTCAGATCTAACTTCGTAGTAAGCCATTGAGGGTTTTCTTGTACCTCCTGAGGAACCAGAGGGGAGGCCGCAACACACTGTCAACAAGTGGAAAGGAAAGTGTGAAGTAAGATACAAAAACTGTGGGTGAGAAACTAAAACACATTCATATAGGGCAAAGAAGTCAAGCTAAGGAGAATCAAAAATAAAAGGAACAAGTATAACCTCCCAGAAATCTAACTGTGGAAGAAGGAAAAGCTGCTGGAAGGGAAAACAAACAGACGGAGAGGATAGTTTCACCTTTTTGGTGAAACTTACAAAATTCATCCTCACCCACAATTACTTTGAATTTGATAACCACATATATCTACAGGAGACTGGTACAGAAATAGGAAGTATAATGGCTTAACAGTATGCAAATTCTCATGACCAAGCTTGAATGTGACTTTTTGTCCTCAGGTTACATCAGGCCTCTGGCCTACTACCGTTACATTGACAATAGTTTAATCATCTGGACATATTCTGAGCAACATCTAAAGAAGTTGCTTGAACACTTTAATCAATTTCATCCCACCATCAACTTAACACTCAACTACTTCTGTACTGAAATTAACTTTTTGGACACCATCATTAAGTTACAGAACAATGAAATAGAGACGTCCATGTACCAGAAGCCAATTGACCGTCCAACATCCCCTAAATGGGTCAGTTTCCATATAAAACACATAACCTCTATTGGCTACAGCCAGGCCATCCGATAATGTTGGATATGTTCCAACCCTATGGACAGAGGCAAACACCTTGGTGGCCTCAGAAACACCTTTTTGAACCAGGGCTACCACCAAACAACAATTGAAAACCAGATTGCAAGAGCCACCAGAATATCAAGGAATCATCTACATTTCAAAACTAAACAAGAAAGCGACCGGGTGCCTCTCGTAGTCACCTAAAATCCAAATCTGGAGGTGCTAATGGGAGCTTCATGGAAATTACAACCATTATTACAAAAAGATGCCCGATTACAATCTATATTTCCAGACCCCTCTCTTCTGTGATTTAGGCAGTCCTCTCCAACAGCTACAGGAACTTTTCCCTGCAGCCAGAAAAAATGTAAAACATGTCTATTTATAATGACCACTGACGAGATAAAGATTCCCAACCCGCATCAGGACCAAAAGATCCCAGGTACTTTCAGCTGCATTACATCTAATATAGTGTACTTAATTATATGTACCAAATGTTCAGCTGGGTTTTTGTGTGTAGGGAAGACAGGGCAAAAACTTAGAACAAGGATGAATTCTCATCGCCACCCAATAAAAGAAAAAAGAATAGATCTACCTGTGGCCAAACATTTTTTATCCCTGATCACAGCATCGTGGACATGAAATTATTTGTACTAAAATGTAACTTCAAATCTCAGAGAGAGAAAAAAAATTTGGGAGTACAATCTTATGACAATCTTTGACCTACTGTTACGGGTGTATCAGAGGTGACAGATAGTCGCCCTGCAGTTGGTTGCAGGAGATCTCTATGTTTGGCATTACAGACCCCTTCTTAGAGGAGAGGCTGTCTCTAAGACCCAGCGCCTACCTCCCTCTGGCTAATTAGCACTCTGGCCTGGGTGTATAAATAACTGGTGTGTCTAAGAGGGAGGTGCCGGCTATATCCATTTCTACTTGTGAAGGCTCAGCAAGAGCAGTACTGCGTCCTCTCTGGAGCTTGAGGCCTAGTGCGCATTTATCTGGAGTTCGTCTAAAGCAGTGTTTCCCAAACTCCAGTCTTCACGGCCCCCACAAGTTTTCAGGATTTCCATAGTGTTGCACAGATGAGAGAATTCCTGATGCCTTGATGATACTTCCATCACCTGTGTAACACTAAGGAAATCCTGAAAACGTGACCTGTGGGGACCATGAGGTGGAGTTTGTGAAACACTGGTCTAAAGCTAAGAAATCTCCCCCTGTTTGTCTACCCTTGTTGTCTATAGAGTTTAGTGAGATCGACTAGTGCTCATCTCCTCCCTTCCCTATCCTTAGCCATATGCCAGCGAAAGCCAGAGTGAGGCACGCGTGCGGCGATTGGCGAGGAGCCAATATAGGGACGGTAGTTGAGACAAGTTGACACTAGACCAGACTAGGAGGTCTCCACTTCCCCCTTTCCCTAGTTTCTGGGCTCCCTTTCCCTCTTCCCTCTGTATTCACTTAGTCTTTCCCACACCTGGTGTGACATTATAGATGGCCGAGCACGTTTTGCAAAGAAAAAAAAAGACAGAAAACTGATATTTTGCTTTTTTGTTTTTTTCTGTGTTTTTGAATGTGCACTTTTTTTTTTTTCTTTTCTCCCTTGGTATGGGGTCAGTTGCAGAGCAGCTACTCAGGCTGTTTATGGAAGTGAATGACCTCCGCGGTGAGGTACAGCAGCAGCATCAGCGGTTACAAGTTGCCAATGGTAGGCTTGTCCAGCCTGAACCCAAGGTTGCCCTCCCTAACAGGTTTTCTGGAGGTAGGGACAAGTTTTTTGTATTCAAGGGGGCCTGCAAACTGTATTTTAAACTTCGTCCCTATTCCTCCGGAAATGAGGAACAACAGGTTGGAATTGTGATCTCTCTACTGCTGGGCGATCCTCATTCCTGAGCGTTTTCTTTTTCGCAGGACTTTTTGTCTCCTGTCTGTGGAGGGTTTTTTCGGGGCTCTGGCCCTTATCTATGATGACCCTGAGTCTAGGGAATGTCGCATTCAGCAGGGGAATCAGTCAGTGGAGACGTACAGTTCAGAATTCCGTAGATGAGCGATGGATTCCAAATGGAATGACTCAGCCCTTAAAAGTCAATTTTGTGAGGGGCTTACTGAAAGGTTGAAAGATGCCTTGGCAGTATATGAAACCCCTCAGTCCTTGGAGGCTGCCATGTCTTTGTCTTTACTTCTTGAAAGACGCCTTCGGGATAGACGGGTGAGACCACCTTCTCTGGGGTCTTGTTGGGGTTGTGTACCTCCTTGGGGATCGGTCTGGGGGTGATCCAGTACTGGGGGAAGTGGAGGAACCCATGCAGTTAGGGGGTGTCTCTGCATCATACATCTCCCCGCAGATTCGCAAGCAAAAAGGCATATGTTTTTTTTTGTGTGGGACAAAGACATTTTGTCGGGACCTGTCCTTCAATTCCTAAACAAAAGGAGACTCGATTAACTCTTGGTAGTCTGGAGTTGGATAAACAAAGGGTGCATTTATGGTCAAACTGCAGTTCCCGCTTTGTCCTGACAGCAGAGGTGGTGCTAGAGAGCAAAGCCGAGAAAATTTCTGTGTTTGTTGACAGTGGAGCCGGAGTCAGCATGGTGGATGCTGAGTTTGTGAAAACTCATGGTCTTGCTTACTGTACTTTAGATAAATCTATTCCGTTTCCGCAATTGACTCGGCGCCACTTGCACAGAAAGCATTTACTCAGATTGTACATAATGTAAAACTGAGGGTGGGGTCAGTTCATTGTGAAATTGTCCAGGACATAGCACAGGATTATCTTCCCACACCGATTTCTCTTGGGTATCTCTTGGCTTGTTAAACCCGTTGGTGGATTGGCAAACCAGAGAGATTATTGAATGGGGAGATTACTGCCATGAGAACTGTTTAGATATTTCCCTTGCTACTGTCTCTACGGAAATATAACCTGCTTTTCTGTCTGGTTTTGAGGACGTTTTTTCTGAGTTTCAGGATTTGCCTCCTCATCTTGCTTATGACTGTCCTATTAACCTGACCCCGGAAGCTAAACTACCGAAGTCCAGTCTCTATAATCTTTCTGGCCCTGAGAGACAAGCCATGAAGGAATTCATTACGGAAAGTCTGGAGAAGGGACTTATCAGACCCTCATCTTCGCCTGTGGTGGCAGGGTTCTTTGTGAAGAAAAAAGATGGCGGTCTACGTCCCTGTTTTTTAATTTTCAGGAATTAAATCAAATTACCATCCGTGATCCATACCATCTTCCTCTGATTCCTGATTTGTTCAGCCAGGTTGTGGGAGCTGTGTGGAGGTTGATGCGTCGGATGTCGGGGTTGGAGCTGTGTTGTCTCAGGGTTTGTCCCCTGGTAACTGGTGTCCATGCGCCTTCTTTTCTAAAAAATTGTCTTTGGCTGAGAAAAGTTACGACGTGGGTAATAGGGAACTTTAGACAATAAAATTAGCATTCGAGGAATGGCGACATTGGTTGGTCCCTGTTTTTTACTAGGTTCAATTTTGTTGTCACTTTTTGTCAAAAATGTCAAGGCTGATGCTTTGTCTAGGAGCTTCCCTGGTGGTGGTGACCATGAGAACCCTGCCCTGATATTACCAAAAGGGGTAGTCATTTCGGCACTTTATCCTGAACTGGAGGGTGAGGTGTTGGAGGCAAAGGGGGACGCCGCTGCCTCCTGCCCTTCAGAGAAGTTATTTGTACCATCTGATCTGCGCCGCAAAGTAATTAAGGAACATCATAACTCTTTGCTTGCTGGGCATCCAGGTGGTAAGGCAACCGTGGACCTCCTCACTCTTCGTTTTTGGTGGCCGGGGTTGAATCGGGATGTGTTTGAACACGTAGATACTTGTAGTATTTGTGCGTGTTCCAAGGTTTCGCATACCCGTCCGTCCAGTACTCTTCCTCCGCTACCTATCCTAGTAGGCCATGGACACATTTGTCCATGGATTTTATTACTGACCTACCAGTTTCTGCAGGCAAAATGGTGTTTTTGGTAGTGGTAGATAGGTTTAGCATAATGATTCACTTTGTTGCATTGCCTGCACTTGTAAATGCCAAAACATTTACTTCGGTGGTCATAGATGAGATTGGTTCGCTCATTCCACACCTCTTTTCCTGAGATACCCGGTCCGGAGTGTTCATAGGCTACTAGTACAAGGGGGGTACTGTCACGGGTGTATCAGAAGTGACAGACAGTCGCCCTGCAGTTGGTTGCAGGAGATCTCTGTTTGGCCTTACAGACATCTTCTTAGAGGAGAGGCTGTCTCTAGGACCTAGCGGCTACCTCCCTCTGGCTAATTAGCTTTCTGGCCTGGGTGTATAAATATCTGGTGTGTCTGAGAGGGAGGTGCCGGCTATATTCATTTCTACTTGTGAAGGCTTAGCAAGAGCAGTACTGCGTCATCTCTGGTGCTTGAGGCCGAGTGCCCATTTGTCTGGAGTTCGTCTAAAGCTAAGCAATCTCCCCCATGTTTGTCTATCCTTGTTTTCTATAGAGTTTAGTGAGATCGACTAGTGCTCATCTCCTCCCTTCCCTAGCCTTTGCCATACGCCAGGGAAAGCCAGGGTGAGGCACGCATGCGGCGATTGGCGAGGAGCCAATATTGTGACGGTAGTTGAGACAGGGTGACCCTAGACCAGACTAGGAGGTCTCCACTTTCCCTAGTGTCTGGGCTCCGTTTCCCTCTTCCCTCTGTGTTCACTTAGTCTTTCCCACATCTGGCGTGACACATACTCAGAGCAGCAATAAATGTATGTATATCGCATGGATTTATGTCTTTCTACATCAACTAAGGAATGTGCTCCTCAGAACATTTTGGGACCATCACAATCATGGACCAGACCACAATCACAGGACAATTAAACTTTCACACTCCTTATCTATGAACTGTGCCAATATTTACGGCCACAACTGCTTCTCCCTCTCCAATACTGATAGTTCTGCTTCATGTCACGCGTCTTATCTATTGCATTATTCCTGTGCCCTGCTGTGTATGACTATGTGGCTATTCAAATTGTGTTATAGTATGCCTGATGAAGATACCTGAGTAGTCTTGAAAGCTTGCAATTTGTTACCATCTTTTCAGTTAGCCATTAAAAGGTATCAACCACTGAGGACTCTCAAATCTTAATATTTTTCTATCTACTGGCTAACACGATACAGTGATATATATTTTTCCTAAAATTTTTGCTAAACTTGAGAAATGTGTTTTTTCTGTTCAGGAAATTTCATTCATGGGTTTCATTTTATCGGCTGATGGGTTTAAGATGGATCCAGGGAAGGTTTTTATGTTGTTATGGTTTTCATCCCCATTTTGGTGAGTTTTCTAAGATAAGTTCTGAATGTCCTGGGGTGGAGGTCGCCATATAGAAACATGGGGATGTTACTTGGGTTGAAAAAAAACCTAGGTCCATCAAGTTCACCCTTTTTCCACCAATTATAAATTTTTGTCTCTAAATTATCTATAACCCACAATGTTATATGTACTGAGGAAGTCATCCAGTTCTTTTTTTTTAATTTGGTAGTGTTTACCATTACTACCTCTTATGGTAGAGTGTTCCACAGTCTGACTGCTCTAACTGTAAAGAACCCTTTCCTGTTTGCCGAAATGGCCATTCTTCCACCTGTAATAAGTGCCCCTTAGTTCTTAGTATGGTCTATGGATGGAATAATAGAGAGGATATGATTGGCGAGCACTCTGTCACAGCTGAGGTGCAGATGTAATGGGCATGGGCTGCAATAGTTCAAATATGATTCATCGCACACAGGGAGGTGAAGATGCAAAAATTCATTATTAACATAAGAAATTAAGAAATAAAAGTATCAAACCAATCGTGGATGGCGACAATACAAGACGTTTCGGCCTATTAGTTGGCCTTAATCATTTTGGTCGCTACTGTAAAAAAGAACAGCCTTGTTTAGGTCATACCATAATTATGGCTTTCTGCATGGACATGGACAATGATCCCCTCAAAACATGAATTGTATATCTCGAATAGCAGTGGTAGTAATACTTCCTTATATCTCTTATATATTTCCACTGGAAGACCATCTGTTCCCAGTGCTTTATCGTTGGACATTGAGCTCAGTGCCCATTCTAGATCTTGTATATCAAATGATTCATCTAATAAATTCTGAGAGTCTAAGGAAAGGACCGGAAGCTTTAGAAACTGCTTCTTCCTTCCTGCATCTGCAATGTTACCTGATTCAGCAGGTCCGGAGCTGCTTTCAGCCTGTTTTGTACAGCCGGCATTGGATCTCTAATTATCGCATTCTCTGCATCTCCCAACTCCTGAAACACCAATTGCTCCTGCTGCTTAGTATGGGATTTAGCTGCTGAGATTTATTTTGGAAATATTCCTCTAAGGTCGGCCTTCATGGCTTCCCATACATATAAAATAGAAGTTGTATTTTTTTTTAATCACAAGATTCTCTATTTACCCTTCAATTTTCCCTTAAAAGTCTATGATTTGCATCCAAAAGGGGTTTAATTTCCCTGTGGCTCAGGGGCATGGCCTGGCCGGACATGTGAGCGGATGTGCGGCAGAAGAACTCCGGGGATAAGTAACGGATGGAGTCATCCAAGATGGTGCTGGCGCTTCTTCAGCAGGTACAAGAGTGGAAAAGTCGGTGGCTGCAGGCACAGCACTTAGGCTGGCTTTGCTCGAGTTCCAGGCTCGGAAGCCTAGACCGGCAATGAGGCACATATACAAATTACTGAGGAATCTAACCGCTTCTCTGCGCGCTCAGAGGAATTTTATAATACTGCTGAAAATGACTCTGAAAGTTCCTGTGCCCTGCAGCCTCAGTCAGAACTCGCTACTCTCCATCAGGACACAGATCAGCACATAACTGAGCCTATGATAAAGGATGTATTTATGGCTGTAACACAGTATCGATCTGCGCTATCTTCACTCAGCAGCCAGATGGGGGAGATCAAAGAGGAATTTACCTATATGAGGCAAAGGCTACAAAAAGTTAATGACTGCACCACAGCAGCAGAATTGGTGATCTGGAGGATAAACAACCTCAAATTATCCGGTACACTCATAGACATGATCAACAGATTTTGGCCTTATTATCTAAGACAGATGTTAAACTAACATAAGAGTGGTTGGTGTCCCTGAAAAAACTCAGGGCAATAACCCTACTGAGTATTTTGAGAAATCGCTGGACTCTCTGTTTGGGACTGACTGCTTGTCTCTTTGCTGTTGAGAGGGCGCATAGAGTGCCATCCTGGCCACTGCCACCAAGGGCCCCTCCACGTCCAGTTTTAATGAAGCTGCTGCATTATAAAGACAGGGACACCATCCTTAAAGCTTCCCGTGATAAAGCAGGCATTTCCATCAATGGCAAAAGAATTTCATTTTCTCCGGATTACTCCATTGAAGTTACAAAACGCAGAGCGCAGTTTCTAGATGTAAAACGCAGATTGTGGCGACTCTGGGAGAGACCTTTTTCTTTGAACATCCGAAAGATGCACTCTACTCGATTGACCTAAATGAGCAGAGGATCCGTCAAAGTCAGCAACGTTGAACTTGAATAATTTTAAGAGTTATGCCATCAGTAGCCACCCGATTGACTTTTGGTGTCATATCTAGTGTTGAGCATTCTGATACCGCGAATATCGGCCGATACCCGATATTTCAGTATCGGAATTCCGATACTTAATTCCGATACTTTTACAATATCGAATACCGGAATCGGAAGTTCCCATAATGCCTGCGCTCTGCAGTGTCTCTGAACGATGACAAGCTGGATGGCAGCGCTCAGCTGAGATCCAGCCTGTCATCAGAATTCCATCCCAGCGTGGGCGAATTCTCCTGATTGTTTAAAAGCCGGCGCGCGGTAAAAAGCTGCCGGCTTTTAAACAATCACACAGCCCCATACTGCTTCCCCCGCAGCCTCCCACCCCGATCCTCCGCTCCCCTCGCCACCTCCCATCCTGATCGTAAGTTAGGACCGGGCGGGGAGCGCAGCACCAAGGAGCGGGGAGCGAAGGACCCGGGCGGGGAAGCTGGCAGTGAAAAGACTTCACCGCCGGCTTTCCCGTTCTGTGCTGTGCTTTCCCGCCGGTTATTTCAAATGAACAGCTGAGGTATCAGGTGATGCCGATCAGCTGTTCATTTGAAGTCGCCGCGGTGCCCTCGGAGGGTTCATGTGAGTTCATGCTTGACTGCATTGCATGAACTCACATGAACTTTTCCACGGCCGCACAGGTCAGCCTCACCTCCCAGACCCGTCATGATTAGTGTGTGTGGGTGTCTGTGCGTGTGTCTGCGGGTGTGTGCGTGTGTCTGCGGGTGTGTGCGGTGTCTGCGGGTGTGTGCTGTGTCTGTGCGATGTCTGCGGGTGTGTGCGGTGTCTGTGCGATGTCTGCGGGTGTCTGTGCGTGTGTCTGCGAGTGTGTGCGGTGTCTGTGCGATGTCTGGGTGTGTGTGCGTGCAGGCAGACATAGCCCGATGTGACACTACTACTCCCATCGGCCTATGTCTGTCCCCCGTCCACTCGTGCCAGCAGGATCAGCTCGATGGGAGCAGTAGTTCCCATCAGCCTGATCCTGCTATTTAAATTGCCCTACTGTGTCCCCAATAAATTTTAAATACATGTCATTGGTGGCCAGTGGTTACCTACAATAAATTAGTTCATACATTACCTGTCCCCGCCGATCGCCACCTAAAATAAAGTAAAAAATAAAAAACTACACCTATACTCACCTAGACACCTAATTACCCGAAGCCATCGATCTCCTGTAATAAAATATAAAATAATAAACCACAACCTTATCCTTACCCCTCCGTAGTAGTCCACGAGTGTCCCACGAAGATCTCCAGTTCAGAGCGGCCACATAGAATGTGACCGCTCTGAACCGCTGCCGCCGCTAGAATGATGGGGCCTTAAAGCAGCCCCGTCATTGCATAAGCGGGTTCGCCGGAGTTCAGGCAGCGCTGCTCCGGTCAGCTCCTTTACGGCCCTGCTGTATCGTGAGAAATTCCCACGGTACAGCAGTGCCGTAAAGGAGGTCTCCGGAGCTGTGCTGACTGAATGCACTCCGGTGACCTCAGTCAGTGGCTCCCGCTGCCTGGAGCGGACGTGTTCCCGGCAGCGTGAGCTTACAGCAGCCATGACAGCTGTCACCATCTCCAGATGTGACAGCTGTGCATGGGAGATCAGCGCAGGAACGTGGACAGGTAACTATTTTTTTTTTAGTAAACTAAGAATTAAATAAAATGGTGTGTTTTATTTCAAATAAATTATTTTTTTCTGGGTGTAGTGTGTGTTTTTTCTTTTTAACACTTTGTAGGTTAGTAATGGGGGTGTCTTATAGACGCCCATCATTACTAACCTGGGCTTCATGGCAGCTGGCGCTGACATGAACCCCAACCCTATTACCCCCTGCCACCGCACCAGGGCAGCGTGGAAGAGCGAGGCTAAGCGCCAGAATTGCCGCATCCTATGGATGCGCCATTTCTGGGGCGGCTGACGGCTGGTGTTTCTAGCCTGGGAGGGGGCCAATATTCATGGCACCCTTCCTGGGCTATTAATATCAGCCCCCAGCTGTCTGCCTAGCCTTTGCTAGCTATTAAAATAGGGGGGACCCCATGTCATTTTTTGGGGGGGGATCCCCCATTTCAATAGCTAGTAAAGGCTAGGTATTCAGCTGGGGGCTGATATTAGTAGTCTGGGAAGCTCCGTGGGTATTACCCCCTTCCCAGGCTTCAAACATCTGCCCCAGCCGTCTGCTTAACCTCCGCTAGAGACTAAAATTATGGGGGATCCCACGCCAATTTTTTTTTAAATAAATCCTTTATTTTAACACTAAATGACATTTGAGGAGTTAATAAAGATGCAGTCCCTAAATTATTATTTATTTTTTAATTAATTTTTCCCAAAAATGTTGACGTGGGCTTTGCCATATTTTTGTATGCCAGCCAGGTACAGCATCCAGCTTCTATGAACCTGGCTGGACACAAAAATAGGGCGAAGCTCCACGGATTTTTTTTTAATTATTTCATGAAATTCATGAAATAATTAAGAAAAAAAGGGCTTCCCTATATTGTTGTGTCCGGCCAGGTACAACTAGGCAGCTGGGGGCTGGAATCTGCAGCGCAGGGAGACCCAAGCTTTCTGGGCCCCACCCGCTGCAAATTGCAGTCCGCAGCCGCCCCGAAAAATGGCGCGTTCATAGAAGCGCCATCTTCTGGCGCTGTACCCAACTCATCCAGGGCCCTGGTGCGGTGGCTCACTGGGTAATAAAGGGGTTAAGGCCAGCTTGGCATTATCAGCTGGCCCTAAGCCCGAAATTCATGGGGTCACGCCAATATTAGACATGACCACCATGAATTTCTAGTAAAGTATTTAAAAAAAACACAACACCCAGAATAAAGTCCTTTAATTGAAATAAACACACAATTCTTTATTGTTCTAAATTAAACTATACTTACCATCACGCCCATTCCAGCTGAAGCCAACGATGCATTGGTTTCCGCTATCGGAATCGGCGATATCCGATACTTTTTGAGTATCGGTCCGATCCAATCCGATACGATATTTCCTGATATCGGAAGGTATCGCTCAACGCTAGTCATATCCTTTACTATCTAACCCACCACCCAGTGGACACACTTATCCTGTACTACATCCTACTACTGCAAGCCCCCAAAAATGTTTACCTTTCTTATTTTAGGTTGTTTGCTTGCCTCGTACACGGCTACAAGATGGACTGGTGCCTTCCTCCCTCCAGCTTTCATGGATGCATTTATGTTTATTTGTTGAGTGTGTTTTTAGGGTTTCTGTTCCTATAATAAGCCACTCGGTTCTGCAACTAACAGTAGTCATATTGATTAAGTGGAAATATTACAAAGCTGATTTGAAAAGGGAAGCTGTGGGCGTGATACTCTAAAAATCATTGGTATTTTACATAGTTACATAGTTACATAGTTTATAAGGCCGAAAAAAGACAAGCGTCCATCCAGTTCAGCCTATTTCTTGTGCACTGCAGCTATTCCGCAGCGTTGATCCAGGGGAAGGCAACAAAAAAACCATGCGGTATAGGCCAATTTACATCACTGAGGAAAAATTCACTTCCCGACACCAATCTGGCAGTAAGATTAAATCCCTGGATTAATTAACTAAGCATAAAATGTAATTTTATTGTTCTCAAGAAAGGCGTCCAGGCCTCTCTTGAACTCATTAAGTGAGTTGGACATCACCACTTCCTCTCCCAGAGAGTTCCAGAGTCTCACGGCTCTGACCGTAAAGAATCCCCTTCTATGCTGGTGCAGGAACCTCCTTTCCTCCAGACGCATAGTGTGCCCCCTCGTCTTTGTCACCATCCTTGGTATAAACAGGTCATGGGAGAGATCTCTGTACTGCCCCCTGATGTATTTATACATGTTTATGAGGTCTCCCCTAAGCCTTCTCTTTTCCAATGTAAATAGGCCTAATTTTGACAACCTCTCTGGGTATTCTAGTCCCTCCATTCCCTTTATTACCTTAGTCGCCCTCCTTTGTACCCTCTCTAGCTCCAATATGTCTTTCCTGAGCACCGGAGCCCAGAACTGTGCACAATATTCTAAGGGCGGCCTTACCAGCGCTTTATACAGAGGAAGAACAATGTTCTCATCATATGCCCCTATTCCTCTTCTGATGCATGCCATGACTCTATTTGCCTTCGCAGCTGCTGCCTGACACTGGGCACTCCAATTTAATTTGCTATTAACCAAGACGCCCAGGTCCTTCTCCATGTCAGATTTCCCCAACGGTTTCCCATTTAATAAGTATAAGCAGCATACACAGGTACCGGCAATTCAGCAGCGGTACCCGACAATTTAGAACAGACAGAATAGAGCTTCACACATAGATTAGATAGATAGAAACATGTCAGTCACATATATATGAAGTACAGTGACAGTGTTGGTTACTGTACTTGTCATTTAGTGTAAAGGATTTATTTAAAAAAATAATAGTGTTTTCGTGCACCGTCTCTTTAAGAAAGCCGGCCGGCAATTCAGCATCTGTACCCGACAATTTAGAATAGAAGGAATAGAGAATCATACATAGATTAGATAGATAGAAACATGTCAGTCACATATATATGAAGTACAGTGACAGTGTTGATTACTGTACTTGTCATTTAGTGTTAAAATAAAGGATTTATTTAAAAAAAAATTGGCGTGGGGTTCCCCTTAATTTTAGTCTCTAGCGGAGGTTAAGCAGACAGCTGGGGCAGATGTTTGAAGCCTGGGAAGGGGGTAATACCCACGGAGCTTCCCAGACTACTAATATCAGCCCCCAGCTGAATACCTAGCCTTTACTAGCTATTAAAATGGGGGACCCCCCAAAAAAAATGGCTAGCAAAGGCTAGGCAGACAGCTGGGGGCTGATATTAATAGCCCAGGAAGGGTGCCATGAATATTGGCCCCCTCCCAGGCTAGAAACGTCAGCCGTCAGATTGAGGGTGTTCAATCTGTATATCCATTGGCACTCCTTCTGTAAGAGTAGCCTATCCCAATTTCCCCCTCGTGGGTTCTTTCTTATTACTTCTATTACACAGAAAGATAGAGATTTGGGGTCATTTTGATGGCACTCTCTTATATGGCGCGCTATGGGGGTATCTCTCTTGTGTTTTATGTCCCCCAGGTGTTCCCCAATACGTCTTCGCAGTTCTCTCTTTGTTTTACCAATGTAGCTGCGGGGGCATGAGCAAGTAGCCATATATATCACCCCCTCCGATTTACAGTTGGCAAAATCTCTCATATAAAAAATCTTTTTACTCATGGATCCCACGAATTGTTTACTGGGTACGACCCATGGGCAAAACTTGCAACTTCCACGTCTATAGGTCCCACAGACTTTTCGATCTAGCCATGTTCCCTGATGTGCTGGTTGTTTATACAAGGAGTGGACCAATCTGTCTCTAATCGATCGTCCCTTCCTATATGTAATCTTTGGATATGGGGGCACACATCCCTTAAGGTCTGGATCAGCCATTAGGATCCCCCAATGCCTTTTAAGGATATTATACACCTCATTGGATCTAGTGTCAAAAGTGCCTATGACTCTCATCGGTCCCCTCTCATCCTCCCCACCCCTAGGGTTTAGTAAAGTGTGTCTATTCTGGTTTTTTGCAAATGTAAAGGCACTATCCAGTACCCTTTCTGGGTAACCCCTTTCCATAAAGCGGGATTTTAACTCCTGCGATTGCATCAGGAAGTCTCTGTCGTCTGAGCAATTGCGTCTAATGCGCAAAAATTGCCCTTTGGGGATGCCCCTTCTTAGGGGGGGTGGGTGATAGCTTTCCCATTTGAGGAGGCTATTGGCCGCAGTGGGTTTCCTGTGGGTCCGAGTTGTGATGGATCCTTCCTTATTTTTACTGATGACTATATCCAGAAAAGTAATCTCGTGTCTTCTAATTTCTGATGTGAATTTCATCCCTATTTCATTCACATTTAGGCAATTCACCAAATTCTTTCATAGACCCAGACCAAAAAATCAAAACGTCGTCAATAAAACGTGTCCACATCACTATATGTGGAAACCACCAGTTGTCCTCCTGCAGTACAATAGTCTCCTCCCACCAGCCCAGGAAGAGGTTTGCATACGAAGGGGCACAGGGATTCCCCATCGCTGTCCCCCTGAGCTGGTGGTAGGTCCTCCCATTGAACCCAAAATAGTTGTGACTAAGGATGAAAGACAAAAGATCCAGAACAAACTCGTTGTGTGGTTTCATCTGGGTGGATCTTGTACTTAAGAAGTGTTGTACACCTTTTATTCCAGCCCAATGGGGGATGTTGCTGTAAAGCGATTCAACATCTATAGACGCCAAGAGAGTGCCATCATCAATGTTAATACCCTCAAGTTTTTTCAGAAGGTCGGAGGTGTCCTTTATATGTGAGGGGAGAGAGGTTACGAAGGGATTCAGGATTTTATCGACATAAATCCCTAAGTTTTGTCCTATAGACCCCACCCCTGATACTATTGGTCGCCCCTTTAAGGGGGTCAGACCCTTATGTACCTTGGGTAGGGCATAGAAGGTGGATACTACAGGGTAATTCAGCAGTAAAAATTCAAATTCATTCTTAGAAATCATCCTTTTTTCAAGATTAACTATCAGAAGGGATTTCAGTGTTTCCAAATATTGCGTAGTTGGGTCAAATTTCAATATCTCATATGTTTCAGTATCTTTCAAAATTGATTCACACATAGCCAGATAAAGGGGGTTGTCAAGAATGACCAAATTCCCCCCCTTATCTGATGGTTTTATAATCAGATGTTTATTCATTTCCAAATTATTAAGGGCTTCTAGTTCAAATTCTGTTAGGTTTGCTTTATAATTCATGGGATAGGGATTTTTCAAGTTGGATAATTCCTCCTCTATAACTTTGAAGAAAATATCCACACTATCCAGTTCCCCTTTTGGGGGTGTTCTGGTGCTCTTGTTTTTGAGCTCAGTAAATGGCCCTAGGCCCGGTGTTTGCTCATTTTCTTCCAACAAACCTGCCAGTGTTTCTACTGCCCCTAATTCATTCTCTGAGATCCCCAATCTATAACACTGTTCTCTTTTTTCCTTTACAAAATGTTTGTGCCATTTTAATTTACGTCCAAAGAGTTGCATGTCTTTTACCCATGTGAAGGGATTAAAGGGGGTTGAGGGGACAAAGGTGAGGCCCTTCTGTAAAACATTAATTTCCTCATTAGACAGATTATAAATGGTCAGATTAATAATCTGGCCCTTATTCAGTTGGTCCGGTTTCTCAATTGATAACCTCCCGGGGCTCTTTGTTCCAAAAAAGACCCCGATGAGGAAGAGGATGATGGTACCGGATCTGGATTTGCTGTGACATCCAATGTTGGAATAGCCTGCCTTAATGTTGCCAATGGTGTCACACTCATCTGTCTCCCCATATCTCTGTATTGACCCTGTCGCATATTTCCTCCCCCTCGTCCTCGCCATTTATTTTTTGAGGATCTACCTCTCTCTCCACCTCTAAACCTCCACCTATTCCTGAGGCCCGAACCTTCTTGATCTGAACTTTCTGCTTCAGATGATGATATATCAGTATTATTTATTGGTGAAATGGACACAAAATTATATGCCCTATTATCTTTAAATTCATTATAGTCTCTAAGGAACTGATTATGCTTCCTTTCCTTTATTATGGTCTGGAACCGCTCTACCAATGACTGGAGTAGTGCTTCCCTTTTACCAAAATCAGGATCTCCTTTCAATTTCAAAGTTCTCTCTATAAGTCCATTCAAGTGGGCTTTCGTACGCTCAAAGTTCTTTCTCTCCTCTTGGAGAAGGATGTGCATAAACCTCAACGAGGAAGCTATAGATTCTTTTTGCCAGGCCTCAAGTACGTGGGTATTCGCGAGGCGATTAGAGACAGATTGGTCCACTCCTTGTATAAACAACCAGCACATCAGGGAACATGGCTAGATCGAAAAGTCTGTGGGACCTATAGATGTGGAAGTTGCAAGTTTTGCCCATGGGTCGTACCCAGTAAACAATTCGTGGGATCCATGAGTAAAAAGATTTTTTATATGAGAGATTTTGCCAACTGTAAATCGGAGGGGGTGATATATATGGCTACTTGCTCATGCCCCCGCAGCTACATTGGTAAAACAAAGAGAGAACTGCGAAGACGTATTGGGGAACACCTGGGGGACATAAAACACAAGAGAGATACCCCCATAGCGCGCCATATAAGAGAGTGCCATCAAAATGACCCCAAATCTCTATCTTTCTGTGTAATAGAAGTAATAAGAAAGAACCCACGAGGGGGAAATTGGGATAGGCTACTCTTACAGAAGGAGTGCCAATGGATATACAGATTGAACACCCTCACTCCGGTGGGACTCAATGAACAGCAGAATTTCTGCTGTTTTATTTGATTCTAAAACCCATGGTTTATCAACCTGCTTAATGGCCTGATTATTAAATTATATTTATCTAATATCAAAAATTAAATTATCTAATATATATATGACAGATATGATATTTCCCCTAGGAAAAATAACTGAGGGTATAACCTAATCCCCGGTAAGGGGTATAGGATAACCTTTGTATTGAAGGACAACTTGCCACGTAGATTATTCATTAGGGGAAGCATTTTCATTGTTAAATGACCCTATAGACAACCACAATGTATATGGATCACATAAGCAAAATGAAACATAACATGCTTTATATGTGAAGCTTCAGGAGCGATTTGACACACACATCCTTAATGCCTGGACTCTGAAAGAGCTGCATTACGTGTCATGTATGGGTTAAATCATGGCAGCATGAACAACGCAGCGGCAGAAATACTTCCTGACAGGGAGATGACGTCAGCATCAGATTAGATGGGAGGTGACGACTTCAGGGCTCCGGAGGGAAGGGAGGTCATGCGCAGTAGGAACAGAGACCTCTAGTGTCTGAATCGCGACTGACACATGCACAGTGGAGATAGATTAAGGATACAAATTGGCCACAAACGGGACTTTCAGGCATGCGCAGTAGACATTGGGAACCTCTAGTGTCTGAATCACCATTAGAGCATGTGTAGTAGAGAGAGGAGACAGAGGAGTATAATGATTGTGAATGGGGCTCTGTCTCTGGATTGTGGAAGTGGATTCAATCAGATTTCACGTGGTGAACACATATAAGGAAGGGGATAGAGTGGCACAATGTAGCTCTCTGCAGGATGATCTTCTCCTGATGAACCACTAAACAACGGGGAAACGCGTCGAGGAGTTTGGAGGAATGATGGGGGCAACCCAAATACATATTTCAGATAAGTCCTATTTTTGATCATGTTATTGTCTTGAAAAAGTATTTTGGAATGGAGTATCAGCTTATCATATAAACTCAAACTGTGAGGGGGATTAGCACTGTTAACCTTGTGAATATCATACTGTAATATGTGTAAAGCATCTGATTAAGGACTCTATATATAGGGTTGAGCCCTTGACATGTATGTGGTATATTGATACAGTTTGGGAAATAATAGATATGTATTCATAAGTCCCACCTATAATAACCTTCTCCTGCTGTTTTTAAGATTAGTGACCTATTATGTATAGGCTGTTTTTGTTCAAGTTCACACCTATATATTATATATCAAGTAGTGAAAGATTATCGTCTTCAGTAAGAAGGTGTGAAAATAGGAAAAATTAATCATGATGAATGTATATTTCTGCCTGCACTAGGTCACTTTTTATGGGCACTTTACGGGCACTTTATGTATGTTATATTTGTCAAATATGACTATTAAAGATTATCTTTCATAATAAATAGATAAAAGGGCTTTTTGTGTTAGTTGGTAAAAGATATTCCCTTTATATATGGAATCAAGAATTTGTGATCTTATGAAGCTGAGATGACACATAATAAACCCATGGATTGGGGACTTCAAGCCCTCCCATTGTTTTGTTTCTTCGCAGTATTTCCAGTTTGATTCTCGCAGTCTGTTTGTCCCATATTCATTTTCTAAACTCCTGACTGACTTTAAAGAAATACCTCTGATTTATCCATATTGGGGAGTTGTGTGGAACATACAGCAACATTAGGAGCAGCTGAATAATTTTGATCAGATTAGCACGGCCCACAACCGACAACAGTAACTTGGACCAAGCCCCTAATTTACTTCTAAACTTTGTTAATATTGGGTGAAGGTTCAGCTTCTCATAATCATCTATTTTAGCCGTTATGTTAAAGCCTAAGTACTTAAACTCCGATACTACCTGTAGGCCCGAGTTAGTGTAGTGGGAATCATTCTCATTTGTATCTAACGGAAGTATAACTGATTTGCTCCAATTTATCCCTAGGCTCGAATTTTTTCCAAATGTTTCAATCGTTTTCATTGCTATAGGAAGGGACTCAGAAGCTTTAGCCAAGAACAGCAAAGTGTCATCGGCATGGAGAGCAACCTTCTAATTTCTATTCCCCCTATGGAACCCAATTATACCTGGATGCTCCCTAATAATCGCTGCCAGGGGCTCAATGGCCAATGCAATGAGCAGGGGAGATGGGGAGCATCCGTGCCATGTGCCCCTACTTTACCCAAAGGTCGAGGTGAGATGTCCAGTCACTCGTATTCTGGCCACAGGCCTACCATATAGTAATTTAACCCATGATATGATGCCAGACCCTATACCAAATGTTTCCATTCCTGCCGAAAGATATTCCCATTCAATAGAGTCAAACACCTCAGCGGCATCTAGTGAGCATACAGCCCTATCCCTATCACCGTCCACCGGCAATTCAAGGTTAAGAAATAGTTTTCGAATATTGACAGCTGTGGATCTAGCAGGCATGAAGCCTGACTGGTCAGTATGGATTACTGTAGATATTACTGTATTTAATCTAGAGGCCAGAACCTTCGCTATGATCTTAGTATCTGTTGACAGCAAAGATATTGGCTTGTATGAATCGGGAAGTAAAGGATCTTTACCTGGCTTAGGTATGACTATAATCACCGCCTTCTGCATTGAATGAGGCAAAGCTCCTTCCTTAATTGCATCCTGAAAGGTAGTCAGTATGTGAGGAAGTAGGATGTTTCCAAATTTCTTATATACACTGCTCAAAAAAATAAAGGGAACACTCAAATAACACATCCTAGATCTGAATGAATGAAATATTCTCATTGAATACTTTGTTCTGTACAAAGTTGAATGTGTTGACAACAAAATCACACTAAAATCATCAATGGAAATCAAATTTATTAACCAATGGAGGCCTGGATTTTGAGGCACCCCCAAAATTAAAGTGGAAAAACACACTACAGACTGATCCAACTTTGATGTAATGTCCTTAAAATAAGTCAAAATGAGGCTCCGTATTGTGTGTGGCCTCCACGTGCCTGTATGACCTCCCTACAACGCCTGGGCATGCTACTGATGAGGTTGCGGATGGTCTCCTGTGCGATCTCCTCCCAGACCTGGACTAAAGCATCCGCCAACTCCTGGACAGTCTGTGGTGCAAAGTGACGTTGGTGGATGGAGCGAGACATGATGTGCCAGATGTGCTCAATTGGATTCAGGTCTGGGGAACGGGAGGGCCAGTCCATAGCTTCAATGCCTTCATCTTGCAGGAACTGCTGACACACTCCAGCCACATGAGGTCTGGCATTGTCATGCATTAGGAGGAACCCAGGGCCAACCGTACCAGCATATGGTCTCACATGGGTCTGAGGATCTCATCTCGGTACCTAATGGCAGTCAGGCTACCTCTGGCGAGGATATGGAGAGCTGTGCGGCCCTCCAAAGAAATGCCACCCCACACCATTACTGACCCACTGCCAAACCGGTCATGCTGACGGATGTTGCAGGCAGCAAATCACTCTCCACGGCATCTCCAGACTCTGTCACGTCTGTCACGTGCTCAGTGTGAACCTGCTTTCTTCTGTGAAGAGCACAGGGTGCCAGTGGCGATTTTACCAATCCTGGTGTTCTGTGGCAAATGCCAAGTGTCCTGCACGGCGTTGGGCTGTGAGCACAAACCCCATCTGTGGACTTCGGGTCCTCATACCACTCTCATGGAGTTGGTTTCTAACCGTTTGTGCAGACACATGCACATTTGTGGCCTGCTGGAGGTCATTTTGCAGGGCTCTGGTAGTGCTCCTCCTGTTCCTCCTTGCACAAAGGCGGAGGTAGCGGTCCTGCTGCTGGGTTGTTGCCCTCCTACGGCCCCCTCCACTTCTCCTGGTGTACTGGCCTGTCTCCTGGTAGCGTCTCCAGCCTCTGGACACTACGCTGACAGACACAGCAAACCTTCTTGCCACAGCTCGCATTGATGTGCCATCCTGGATGAGCTGCACTACCTGAGCAACTTCTGTGGGTTATAGAGTCCGTCTCATGCTACCACGAGTGTGAAAGCACAACCAACATTTAAAAGTGACCAAAACATCAGCCATAAAGCATTGGAATGAGATGTGGTCTGTGGTCCCCACCTGCAGAACCACTTCTTTATTGAGGGTGTCTTGATAATTGCCAATAATTTCCATCTATTGTCTATTCCATTTGCACATCAGCATGTGAAATTGATTGTCAATCAGTGTTGCTTCCTAAGTGGACAGTTTGATTTCACAGAAGTTTGATTTACTTGGCGTTATATTCTGTTGTTTCAGTGTTCCCTTTATTTTTCTGAACAGTGTATTTCAGTAGGGAGTCCATCCATCCCTGGTGACTTATTATTTGCCATAGAAGCTACTGCCATTTGTAATTCCTCCAGCTGTAGAGGACTATTCAGATATTATCGATCCTTAACAGAAAATGTCAGCAGGTTAATCTCCTTCAGATAGGATGAAATTTGTTCTCTATTGAATTCTCTATTGAATTGCAATTTAGATTTGTATAGGTCTTTATAGAATTCTAATAAAGTATTTGAAATCTGGTCAGTCTGGTTTACTACCACGCCCTCCTTGGTTTTTTTAAAAAAAACCTCCCCGTCCGGGCCCTTGTTATCACAGCCATAAATGCCCCGCTTCCCACCCCCCTTCAAAGAAGTGTGTCTGGTAGAACATGCGTTTATTTTTAGCTTCTTCCATGAAATGTCAGGGAAGCGCTTCCTGCGCCTCCCCCCAAATCATCAGTTCCTCCCTTGTACCAGTTAATACAAATTTCTCTTCTGTAGATCTAACTCTGTCCTGTAAAAACTCTCCAAATTGTTTGGTCTTAGTTCTAGATCTATTAATGGCCTGTATTAAGACTCCTCTTAAACACGCCTTCATAGCGTTCCATAGTGAGCTTTGCGACACCGGTTTAATATCTATAATTTGAAGCCAGAAGGGATTCATTGCCCACATAGTCAGAGATGTCTGCGGCCTGGGCAAGAGTCAGATGGTGGTCAGCAAGGGTGGGTGGTCTTATAGCACTCTGGGCAAATATTCCACCGTCTTTAGCAAGGGAGAAATATGTTCTGTACCCAAGATTAAACCAATGCATTACAATGTATTATGCGTGTATGTATCTATCCCAATATGGATGAACAATATTGGTGAAGTCTCCCATGCATTAAGTCTGGAACTCCCGGTACCTTATTCGTAAGTGAAGCAATGTGTAATGCACACGCCCGGGCTGAGCGGCGTGTGCGTGTGATTCCACTGGACCGTGCCGGAGAGTGAATGCCTGGAGGGGCGTAACTAGGTATTCACCCGATCCGACCAGGGTCGCACGACGGCATACGACGCCAGTGCACCAAGGAGGAACCGAGCAGAGGGACCAGGTGCTACTCCAGGACAGACCCCGGACACGGCTGTTGACCCACACAGGGGAATACAGGAACAGACTGGTTAGGCTGGCACACAGACTGGTGAGAATAGGCAGGCACGACTGGTATGCAGGCAGGCGGGTATGCAGGCAGGGGGGTACCGGCAAGCACGGCTAGAGTGCAGACAGGAAGGCACTAGCAGGTAGGAACACAGGCGGGATAGGACCCAGTACACACTGGGACCCTGGAACAGAACCACAGATGTGGCGGACAAACACAGCAGAGTGAGGCCGCCCAGAGAGGTGAGCAAGAGCAGGGCAGGACGAGACCGGCCGGAGCGGTGAGCAAGAGCAGGGCAGGACGAGACCGGCCGGAGCGGTGAGCAAGAGCAGGTCAGGACGAGACCGGCCGGAGCGGTGAGCAAGAGCAGGGCAGGACGAGACCGCCCGGAGCGGTGAGCAAGAGCAGGGCAGGACGAGACCGCCCGGAGCGGTGAGCAAGAGCAGGGCAGGATGAGACCGCCCGGAGCGGTGAGCAAGAGCAGGGCAGGACGAGACTGCCCGGAGCGGTGAGCAAGAGCAGAGCAGGACGAGACCGCCTGGAGCGGTGAGCAAGAGTAGAGCAAGACTGCCGGAGCAGTGAGCAAAAGGATAAGAGCGGAGCGAGACTGCCGGAGCAGTGAGCAAAAGGGTCAGAGCAGAGCAAGGCTGCCGGAGCAGTGAGCAAAAGGGTCAGAGCGGAGCAAGGCTGCCGGAGCAGTGAGCAAGGAGTCAGAGCAGGACGGACAGGGCTCTGTTCACACGGAACAGACAGGAAGGGAAAGGCAGAGCCAGATACCCACAGGGTACTTGCAGTGAAGTAGCGAGTGGACCACAAACTCACAAACGGGAGTACAGAGACAACAAGCAGGAGTTAGGTACGAGTTCAGACTCTGCAGAAAAAGGAAAGGAACAGACATAGAGAAAAAACAGGTAAAAGATAGGAGAGAGTTCAGACTGGAACTGAGTGTACGGAGGAGACCGACACTGCAGCGGGATACAGGAGCGGGTCTGGGAATACGGCCCCCAGAGAGGCGGGACGAACAGGCAAGGAGCGTGTTCAGACAGGACAGACAAGATACAGGAGCGGGTCTAGGTAATCGGCCCCTAGAAGGCGGGAGGAACAGGCAAGGAGCGTGTTCAGACAGGACAGACAAGATACAGGAGCGGGTCTAGGTAATCAGCCCCTAGAAGGCGGGAGGAACAGGCTAGGAGCGTGTTCAGACAGGACAGACAAGATACAGGAGCGGGTCTAGGTAATCAGCCCCTAGAAGGCGGGAGGAACAGGCTAGGAGCGTGTTCAGACAGGACAGACAAGATACAGGAGCGGGTCTAGGTAATCAGCCCCTAGAAGGCGGGAGGAACAGGCTAGGAGCGTGTTCAGACAGGCCTGGAAATACAGCCTCCAGGATAGGCAAACAAGAGAACACAGAACGGGACCTGGCACCTTCAGAGTGCAAGCACACACTGAATGAAACAATGCTCAGGCAGGGATTGATTGGGGCAGCTGGGTTAAATACCAGGTGACAGACAGCAATAGACTGAGGACGCACAAGGGGTGTGACCCACAGCAGGTACAAAAAGCAGGAAGTGATCGGGCGCCGCCCTTTAGCAGCAGAAACAGACAGCATGGAGGGAAGCCAGAGAGACATTCTGGACTGGAGATCAAGTGCGCGCTCTTGCACAGTGGGAGATGGACCACTATGCAAGGACGCCGCCAGGTATGTTACAGTACCCCCCCCCTTACGCCCCCTCTTCTTAAGGCCTGCCAGAATCTTCCGCAGGGAATTCGAGGGCCAATCCTTCACTTCAAGGAGATCACTTCCACTGTCCACAGGAAAAACTGGTCTCATCTGGTTAGCTAGGATGCTACCTCCTATCCAGCCATCCTCAGCAACAGACGAAACGGGTGGAGTACCAGGAACAGCACACAAGGAAGTCTCTCTCCACATATTTTCAGGTGGCACCCCAGAGGGTACAGGAGACAACTGGAAGTCCTCCACCGGGTTGGAGGGGAGCAGAGACTTGGGGGTAATCTCTGCTTCGAGGTACATCTTGTCAAATTCACAGGAAGAAATAGACGGGTTATCAGGTACAGGGTGAGAAAAAGTCACTGTCTCTTTGTTATCTGGTGGTACCCCGGAGGAGTCAGGAAACAACTGGAGGTCCTCTGCCGGGTCAGAAGAGTGCAGAGGCTCGGGGAAAACATCTGTTTCAGAGTACACTAGGTCAGACTCACTGGACGAAGCAGGCGAGGTATCGGGTACCGAGTATTGGAAAGTCTCTGTCCATTCACCACCAGGTGGCACCCCGAAGGGTTCTGGAGACAACTGGAGGTCCTCCGCCTGGTCAGTGGGGTGTAGAGACTCATGGGTAACCTCTGCTTCAGAGTACACTAGGTCGGACTCACTGGACGAAGCAAGCGAGGTATCAGATCCAGGATATAGGAAAGTCTCTGTCCATTCACCTCCAGGTGGCACCCCGAAGGGTTTTGGAGACAACTGGAGGTCCTCCGCCTGGTCGGAGGGGTGTAGAGACTCGGGAGTAACCTCTGCTTCGGAGTACACTAGGTGGGACTCACTGGACGAAGCGAGCAAGGTATCAGGTACAGAGTATAGGAGCGTCTCTGTCCTTTCGCTACCAGGTAGCAACCCGAAGGGCTCAGGAGACAACTGGAGGTCCTCCGCCAGGTCGGAGGAGTGAAGAGACTCATGGGTAACCTCTGCTTCAGAGTACACTAGGTCGGACTCACTGGATGAAGCAGCCGAGGTATCAGGTACCGAGTATAGGAAAGTCTCTGTCCATTCGCTACCAGGTAGCACCCCGAAGGGTTCAGGAGACAACTGTAGATCCTCCGCCTGATCGGAGGGGTGTAGAGACTCAGGGGTAACCTCTGCTTCGGAGAACACTAGGTCGGACTCACTGGACGAAGCGGGCGAGGTATCAGGTGCAGGGTATAGGGAAGTCTCTCTCCAATTGTCCTCAAGTGGTATCCCGGGGGATTCAGGAGGCAACAGGGGGTCCTCCGGTGTGAATTCTGGGTGGGCAGCAGTCTCTTCGGGCAGGAGAACTGGTGCACTACCCACGCACATTACCCGTTGGGGCTTCTCCGGGATACAGGGAAGTGAAGCTTCAGTAGGGACTTCAAGGTTGGGGTCAGGAGGTCTCAGGGAGGACAGACCCTGGCGTGATGGCTTGCCTCTACGTCTAGCACGTCTGGACTGCCTCTTGAGGTTGGGAGAAGTATTCCGGAGAGTGTAGTCACCCTGTGAGGATTCTGGGTGGGCAGTAGTCTCATTGGGCTGGAGGACTATTGCGCTACCCACACACATTACCCATCGGGGCTGCTCCGGGATACTGGGAAGTGAAGCTTCAGCAGGAGCCTCCGGGTTAGGATCATCGAAGACCATTAGAAAGGCCACCAGGAAGGCCATTATGTCTAGGACGATAGGATCCTGTGCGTCCCATAGGGGAATGATCCAATTCAAGGCATCACCCGCTAGGTAAGACATCATGAATCCCATCTTAACCCGATCTGTGGGAAAACAGAGGGTAGAACTTGAAGTGTAGCATGCATTGCTCCACAAATGCACGACTCTGTCTTGGATCCCCATAGTAACGTGGCGGATCCGCAGGAACGAGAGCTGATAGATCCATCTGGACGGGTGCGTAATTCGCCTGGAACTCAGCTAAGGAAAAAAAAAATATTTATTTATTTTTAATGCACGTATTCGCTGGAAAACATCTCAGAGAGTGAAGGCCGTGGGGCTCAACGGGAACCATGGTCTGAGCATGCTGTATTGCACACGCCCGGGCTGAGCGGCGTGTGCGTGTGATTCCACTGGACCGTGCCGGAGTGTGAATGCCTGGAGGGGCGTTACTAGGTATTCACCCGATCCGACCAGGGTCGCACGACGACATACGATGCCAGTGCACCAAGGAGGAACCGAGCAGAGGGACCAGGTGCTACTCCAGGACAGACCCCGGACACGGCTGTTGACCCACACAGGGGAATACAGGAACAGACTGGTTAGGCCGGCACACAGACTGGTGGGAATAGGCAGGCACGACTGGTATGCAGGCAGGGGGGTACAGGCAAGCACGGCTAGAGTGCAGACAGGAAGGCACTAGCAGGTAGGAACACAGGCGGGATAGGACCCAGTACACACTGGGACTCTGGAACAGAACCACAGATGTGGCGGACAAACACAGCAGAGTGAGGCCGCCCAGAGAGGTGAGCAAGAGCAGGGCAGGACGAGACCGGCCGGAGCGGTGAGCAAGAGCAGGGCAGGACGAGACCGGCCGGAGCGGTGAGCAAGAGCAGGGCAGGACGAGACCGGCCGGAGCGGTGAGCAAGAGCAGGGCAGGACGAGACCGCCCGGAGCGGTGAGCAAGAGCAGGGCAGGACGAGACCGCCCGGAGCGGTGAGCAAGAGCAGGGCAGGACGAGACCGGCCGGAGCGGTGAGCAAGAGCAGGGCAGGACGAGACCGCCCGGAGCGGTGAGCAAGAGCAGGGCAGGACGAGACCGCCCGGAGCGGTGAGCAAGAGTAGAGCAAGACTGCCGGAGCAGTGAGCAAAAGGATAAGAGCGGAGCGAGACTGCCGGAGCAGTGAGCAAAAGGGTCAGAGCGGAGCAAGGCTGCCGGAGCAGTGAGCAAAAGGGTCAGAGCGGAGCAAGGCTGCCGGAGCAGTGAGCAAAAGGGTCAGAGCGGAGCAAGGCTGCCGGAGCAGTGAGCAAGGAGTCAGAGCAGGACGGACAGGGCTCTGTTCACACGGAACAGACAGGAAGGGAAAGGCAGAGCCAGATACCCACAGGGTACTTGCAGTGAAGTAGCGAGTGGACCACAAACTCACAAACGGGAGTACAGAGACAACAAGCAGGAGTTAGGTACGAGTTCAGACTCTGCAGAAAAAGGAAAGGAACAGACATAGAGAAAAAACAGGTAAAAGATAGGAGAGAGTTCAGACTGGAACTGAGTGTACGGAGGAGACCGACACTGCAGCGGGATACAGGAGCGGGTCTGGGAATACGGCCCCCAGAGAGGCGGGACGAACAGGCAAGGAGCGTGTTCAGACAGGACAGACAAGATACAGGAGCGGGTCTAGGTAATCGGCCCCTAGAAGGCGGGAGGAACAGGCTAGGAGCGTGTTCAGACAGGACAGACAAGATACAGGAGCGGGTCTAGGTAATCAGCCCCTAGAAGGCGGGAGGAACAGGCTAGGAGCGTGTTCAGAAAGGCCTGGAAATACAGCCTCCAGGATAGGCAGACAAGAGAACACAGAACGGGACCTGGCACCTTCAGAGTGCAAGCACACACTGAATGAAACACAATGCTCAGGCAGGGATTGATTGGGGCAGCTGGGTTAAATACCAGGTGACAGACAGCAATAGGCTGAGGACACACAAGGGGTGTGACCCACAGCAGGTACAAAAAGCAGGAAGTGATCGGGCGCCGCCCTTTAGCAGCAGAAACAGACACAAACAGACAGCATGGAGGGAAGCCAGAGAGACATTCTGGACTGGAGATCAAGTGCGCGCTCTTGCACAGTGGGAGATGGACCACTATGCAAGGACGCCGCCAGGTATGTTACACAATGTTTTTCAAAATGGCATTGTTATAGAAAGGAGGAACGTAAACTGCCATAAGTAGAATTTCTTTTGTAAATATTTTACAATGAATACCTAAAAATCTCCCTTCTCCATCTATCTTGGAATAAATCAGTTCAAAAGGGATAGTCCTATGTACTAGGATGCTAACCCCTCTAGGGTATGTAGGAAAAGTGGAATGGAAGTTGTGGCTAATCCATTAATATTTCATACCTGCAACACTGTTTGTTCCAAAGTGCGTTTCCTGCAGACACACCACGGCAGGCAGATGGTCCCGGATATGTTCCATGACCGCCACTCTCTATAAGGAGTCACCCAGACCCCTAACATTCAATGAAGGGAATTTTACTTTATCAGCCATTATATCTAATCATTTAGGTGATGATTTGAAAATGATTTGTAGAGTATCACGCCCACTGCTTCCCTTTTCAAACCAGCTTTGTAATATTTCCACTTAATCAATATGACTACTGTTAGTTGCAGAACCGAGTGGCTTATTTATAGGAACAGAAACCCCACAAACACACTCAACAAATAAACATAAATCCATCCAAGCTGGGGGAAGGAAGGCACCAGTCCATTCTGTAGCCGTGTGCAAGGCAAGCAAACAACCTAAAATAAGAAATGTAAACATTTCTTAGAGGCTTGCAAGAGTAGGATGTAGTACAGGATAAGTGTGTCCACTGGGCGGTGGGTTAGATAATAAAGAATATGACCCCAACAGTCAATCGGGTAGCTACCGATGGCATAAATCTTAAGTTATTCAAGTTCAACGTTGCTGACTTTGACGGATCCTCTGCTCATTTAGGTTAATCCAGTGGAGTACATCTTTCGGATGTTCAAAGAAACAGGTCTGTCACTGAGTCGCCACCCTAAGTTTCACAGGGTAAAGCATGGAGTATGGTGTTTGCAAACTACACGATCGGCATTTTACAGCTAGAAACTGTGCCCTGCGTTTTGAAACTTCAATGGAGTAATCCGGAGAAAAGGAAATTCTTTTGCCATTGATGGAAATGCCTGCTTTATCACGGGAACCTTTAAGGATGGTGTCCCTGTCTTTATAATGCAGCAGCTTCATTAAAACTGGACGTGGAGAGGCCCTTGGTGGCAGTGGCCAGGATGGCACTCTATGCGCCCTCTCAACAGCAAAGAGACAGGCGGTCAGTCCCAAACAGAGAGTCCAGCGATTTCTCAAAATACTCAGTAGGGTTATTGCCCTGAGTTTTTTCAGGGACACCAACCACTCTTATGTTAGTTTGCCTGAGTCTGTTCTCTAAAACATCTGTCTTAGATAATAAGGCCAAAATCTGTTGATCATGTCTATGAGTGTACCGGATAATTTGAGGTTGTTTATCCTCCAGATCACCAATTCTGCTGCTTTGGTGCGGTCATTAACTTTTTGTAGCCTTTGCCTCATATAAAAAAATCCCTCTTTGATCTCCCCCATCTGGCTGCTGAGTGAAGATAGCGCAGATCCATACTGTGTTACAGCCATAAATACATCTTTTATCATAGGCTCAGTTATGTGCTAATCTGTGTCCTGATGGAGAGTAGCGAGTTCTGACTGAGGCTGCAGGCCGCAGGAACTTTCAGAGTCATTTTCAGCAGTATTATAAAATTCCTCTGAGCGCGCAGAGAAGCGGTTAGATTCCTCAGTAATTTGTATATGTGCCTCATTGCCGGTCTAGGCTCCGAGCCTGGAACTCGAGCAAAGCCAGCCTAAGTGCTGCGCCTGCAGCCACCGACTTTCCCACTCTTGTACCTGCTGAAGACGCGCCAGCACCATCTTGGATGACTCCATCCGCTACTTATCCCCGGAGTTCTTCTGCCGCACATCCGCTCACATGTCCGGCCAGGCCATGCCCCTGAGCCACAGGGAAATTAAACCCCTTTTGGATGCAAGTCATAGACTTTTAAGGGAAAACTGAAGGGTAAATAGAGAATCTTGTGATTAAAAAAAAATACAACTTCTATTTTATATGTATGGGAAGCCATGAAGGCCGACCTTAGAGGAATATTTCCAAAATAAATCTCAGCAGCTAAATCCCATACTAAGCAGCAGGATCCATTGGTGTTTCAGGAGTTGGGAGATGCAGAGAATGCGATAATTAGAGATCCAATGCCGGCTGCGCAAAACAGGCTGAAAGCAGATCCGGACATGAGGAATCAGGTAACATTGCATATGCAGGAAGGAAGAAGCGGTTTCTAAAGCTTCTGGTCCTTTCCTTAGACTCTCAGAATTTATTAGATGAACTACTTGATATACAAGAGCTAGAATGGGCACTGAGCTCAATGTCCAATGATAAAGCACTGGGAACAGATGGTCTTCCAGGGAAGTATATAAGAGATACAAGGAAGTATTACTACCACTGCTATTCGAGATATACAATTCATGTTTTGAGGGGATCATTGCCCATGTCCATAATTATGGTATGACCTAAACAAGGCTGTTCTATTTTACAGTAGCGACCAAAATGATTAAGGCCAACGAATAGGCCGAAACGTCTTGTATTGTTGCCATCCACGACTGGATTGATACTTCTATTTCTTTATTTCTTATGTTAATAATGAATTTTTGCATCTTCACCTCCCAAGTATGCGATGAATCATATTTGAACTATTGCAGCCCATGCACATTACATCAGCACCTCAGCTGTGACAGAGTGCTCGCCAATCATATCCTCTCTATTATTCCATCCATAGACCATACTAAGGACTAAGGGGCACTTCTTACAGGTGGACGAATGGCCATTTCGGCAAATAGGAAAGGGTTCTTTACAGTTAGAGCAGTCATACTGTGGAACACTCTACCATAAGAGGTAGTAATGGTAAACACTAACAAATTTAAAAAAAAAAGGGCTGGAAGACTTCCTCAGTACAAATAACATTGTGGGTTATAGATAATTTAGAGACAAAAATTTATAATTGGTGGGAAAAGGGTGAACTTGATGGACCTAGTTTTTTTTTCAACATCCACATGTTTCTATATGGCGACTTCCACCCCAGGACATTCAGAACTTATCTTAGAAAATTCACCAAAATGGGGATGAATACCATAATAACATAAAAACCTTCCCTGGATCCATCTTAAACCCATCAGCCGATAAAATGAAACCCATGAATGAAATTTACTGAACAGAAAAAACACATTTCTCAAGTTTAGCAAAAATTTTAGGAAAAATATATATCATTGTATCGTGTTAGCCAGTAGATAGAAAAATAAGATTTGAGAGTACTCAGTGGTTGATACCTTTTAATGGCTAACTGAAAAGATGGTAACAAATTGCAAGCTTTCAAGACTACTCAGGTATCTTCATCAGGCATACTTTAACACAATCTGAAGAGCCACATATTCATACACAGCAGGGCACAGGAATAATGCAATAGATAAGACAAGTGACATGAAGCAGAACTATCAGTATTGAAGAGGGAGAAGCAGTTGTGGCCGTAAATATTACCACAGTTCATAGATAAGGATTGTGAAAGTTTAATTGTCCTGTGATTGAGGTCTGGTCCATGATTGTGATGGTCCCAAAATGTTCTGAGGAGCACATTCCTTAGTTGATGTAGAAAGACATAAATCCATGCGATATACATACATTTATTGCTGCTCTGAGTGTGTCACGCCAGATGTGGGAAAGACTAAGTGAACACAGAGGGAAGAAGGAAAAGGAGCCCAGACACTAGGGAAAGGGGAAAGTGGAGACCTCCTAGTCTGGTCTAGGGTCACCCTGTCTCAACTACCGTCACTATATTCAACAATTGAGCTACTATATTGGCTCCTCGCCAATCACCGCACGTGTGCCTCACCCTGGCTTTCCCTGGCGTATGGCAAAGGCTAGGGAAGGGAGGAGATGAGCACTAGTCGATCTCACTAAACTCTATAGAAAACAAGGGTAGACAAACATGGGGGAGATTGCTTAGCTTTAGACGAACTCCAGACAAATGGGCACTCAGCCTCAAGCTCCAGAGATGATGCAGTACTGCTCTTGCTAAGCCTTCACAAGTAGAAATGAATATAGCCGGCACCTCCCTCTCAGACACACCAGGTATTTATACACCCAGGCCAGAGAGCTAATTAGCCAGAGGGAGGTAGCCGCTAGGTCCTAGAGACAGCCTCTCCTCTAAGAAGAGGTCTGTAATGCCAAACATAGAGATCTCCTGCAACCAACTGCAGGGCGACTATCTGTCACCTCTGATACACCCGTGACAGTGTGTCAAAGATTGTCATAAGATTGTACTCCCAAATTTTTTTTTGTCTCTCTGAGATTTGAAGTTACATTTTAATACAAGTAATTTCATGTCCACGGTGCTGTGATCAGGGATAAAAAATGTTTGGCCACAGGTAGATCTATTCTTTTTTTTTTATTGGGTGGCGATGAGAATTCATCCTTGTTCTAAGTTTTTGCCCTGTCTTCCCTACACACAGACACCCAGTTGAACATTTGGTACATATAATTAAGTACACGATATTAGATGTAATGCAGCTGAAATTACCTGGGATCTTGTGGTCCTGATGCTGGTTGGGAATCTTTATCTTGTCAGTGGTCATTATAAATAGACATGTTTTACATTTTTTTCTGGCTGCAGAGAAAAGTTCCTGTAGCTGTTGGAGAGGACTGCCTAAATCACAGAAGTGGGGGGTCTGGAAATATAGATTGTAATCGGGCATCTTTTTGTAATAATGGTTGTAATTTCCATGAAGCTCCCATTAGCACCTCCAGATTTGGATTTTAGGTGACTACGAGAGGCACCCGGTTGCTTTCTTGTTTAGTTTTGAAATGTAGATGATTCCTTGATATTCTGGTGGCTCTTGCAATCTGGTTTTCAATTGTTGTTTGGTGGTAGCCCTGGTTCAAAAAGGTGTTTCTGAGGCCACCAAGGTGTTTGCCTCTGTCCATAGGGTTGGAACATATCCAACTGTATCGGATGGCCTGGCTGTAGCCAATAGAGGTTATGTGTTTTGTATGGAAACTGACCCATTTAGGGGATGTTGGACGGTCAATTGGCTTCTGGTACATGGACGTCTCTATTTCATTGTTATGTAACTTAATGATGGTGTCCAAAAAGTTAATTTCAGTACAGAAGTAGTTGAGTGTTAAGTTGATGGTGGGATGAAATTGATTAAAGTGTTCAAGGAACTTCTTTAGATGTTGCTCAGAATATGTCCAGATGATTAAACTATAGTCAATTAGTAGTAGGTAGTAGGCCAGAGGCCTGATGTGACATGAGGACAAGAAGTCACATTCAAGCTTGGTCATGAAAATTTGCATACTGTTAAGCCATTACACTTCCTATTTCTGTACCAGTCTCCTGTAGATATATGTGGTTATGAAATTCAAAGTAATTGTGGGTGAGGATGAATTTTGTAAGTTTCACCAAAAAGCTGAAACTATCCTTTCCGTCTGTTTGCTTTCCCTTCCAGCAGCTTTTTCCACAGTTAGGTTTCTGGGAGGTCATACTTGTTCCTTTTATTTTTGATTCTCCTTGGCTTGACTTCTTTGCCCTATATGAATGTGTTTTAGTTTCTCACCCACAGTTTTTATATCTTACTTCACACTTTCCTTTCCACTTGTTGACAGTGTGTTGCGGCCTCCCCTCTGGTTCCTCAGGAGGTACAAGAAAACCCTCAATGGCCTACTACGGAGTTAGATCTGAGGTGGTGTTTTAAGTTGTGCAGCTAGGGTCTTTTTAGTCTATACAGAAACCAGTTGGGTGTAGTTGCGGCATTTTCCTGTGTGGGTTCTCCGGTGGCTATAAAGATGGGCTTTCTGGTTAAAACATTTTCCACATTCTGAACAGGAAAAAGGCTTCTCCCCTGTGTGAGTTCTCTGATGTTTGACAAGATTTGATTTCATTGCAAAACATTTCCCACATTCTGAACATGAAAATGGCTTCTCCCCTGTGTGAGTTCTCTGATGTGCAATGAGATTTGATTTATTTCCAAAACATTTCCCACATTCTGAACATGAAAAAGGTTTATCACTTATGTGAGTTTTCTGATGTGCGACAAGACTTGATTTCTTTGCAAAATATTTTCCACATTCTGAACATGAAAATGGCTTCTCCCCTGTGTGGGTTCTTTGGTGTATTACAACATCTGATTCATGGATAAAACATTTTCCACATTCTGAACATGAAAAAGGCTTCTCCCCTGTGTGAGTTCTCTGATGTTTGATAAGATGTGATCTCTCTGTAAAACATTTCCCACATTCTGAACATGAAAATGGCTTCTCCCCTGTGTGAGTTCTCTGATGTGCAATAAGAGTTGATTTAATTGCAAAATATTTCCCACATTCTGAACATGAAAATGGCTTCTCCCGTGTGAGTTCTCTGATGTTTGATAAGATTTGCCTTCTTTGCAAAACATTTCCCACATTCTAAACATGAAAATGGTTTCTCTCCTGTGTGAGTTCTCTGATGTTTGTTCAGATCTGATTTCCCTGTAAAACATTTTCCACATTCTGAACAGGAAAAAGGCTTCTCCCCTGTGTGGGTTCTCTGATGTACGATAATATTTGATTTCCTTGTAAAACATTTTCCACATTCTGAACAGGAAAAAGGCTTCTCCCCTGTGTGAGTTCTCAGATGTTTGGTTAGCCTTGATTTCTCTGTAAAACATTTCCGACATTCTGAACATGAAAATAGCTTCTCCCCTGTGTGACTTCTCTGGTGACTATCAAGATCTGATTTATGGTTAAAACATTTCCCCTGCTTGAAACAAAAAAATCTATTCTCTGCTGTGTACGTTTTCTGATGTTTAAGAAAAGACTTTTTGAGAAGACTATTTCCATATTCTGAATGTAAAAATGGCTTTGTTGCTTTAGGTGCAGTTTGTTTCTTAATGCCTCTTTTGTGACTATGATTTTCCTTAGTAGTCAGCAATGAATCAGAAGACAGGACCTGTTTTAAAGAATCAGATGACAGATCTTCGCTGTGAAGGGATGATGGGATATCTGGAGTAATGGCATTCACTTCATTTGTATCCTGCGGGATCTCAAGATCATCAGATTTAAAAATTGAAGATGCCAGCTGTCCCTCTGATCTCCTGGTACAGTCATCTGCCAAGAATAAAACAAATTATTATTTTTGAATAAAATATCCTTGAGTTTTATATTTTTGAGCATTTCTACTTAAAGTGTCTGTAGAAATGGCAAGTTATGTAAAAACATTGAATGATTTACCAAGACAATGACAGTTCACAGTCTAATATAAAACCTCATAGGATGAACCAGTAGAGCGTGGTGTTCAAATGTTTGTTCATTCTGGATCCCAAATATGGAATAAAAAGCCACCAAACAATGTTATGTAGGCAAAAATAATATCAATAAAAACTTCTATTCATCTCACAATAAACAAGTCCCCACTCAGGCCCATCATCTGTCAGTGGAAAAACAGAAGTTTCCACATTATTAGGGTCTCAAAGGCTCTTGAAAAGCAACATGGCTTCCATAAACCAATCCAGCAATATCCGCTCTCCCAAAGTCAGATCTCCCCCTCACTTCAGAGCCTTGCAGTGTGCCCAAACCACATTTAGCATCCATGTATTCGGCATTACTATAGGGAGAAGAACCCACTTAATTTAAGGTGTGTGTCTCCTGGAGCACAATCTGGGCACTATGTGTTGGGAAATAAAATAGTATATTTGCAATTTTCACGCTCCAACATGCACTGCGTGTTAATTTCCGGAAAGTGGTTGTGCAGTCAAAATAGTCACTACTCCTATACATTAATTCACTGAGGGTTATAATATTCAAAATGGAGTCACTTTATGAGAATTTCTACTGCTCTGGTTTTCTGCCATTTTGTCATATTAGGGCTTCTGCAAATGGTGTGACCCATCTCCTCTGAGATCTGCTGCTGCGACGTCTGCTTCTTTCACCATACCTGTCCTCATTCATTCTGCAGAGAATCTGACTTTATGGTGTAGGTAATCAAATGCCCATGTTGTCTACTATTCGTAGGGGAAACTACTCAACACATCAGGGACCATATTGCCAGCCATAAATCCACGATTTGTTGCGGCAAAACCTTGTTACCACTACCCCATCATTTCTCAAGCGCCAGGTATGCAGTATCACAACTCAGGTTCCAGGTGATCGAACAAGTACCCAGACGAGGTGGTAACCATATTAAACTCCTTAAACAACAGGAGTGGTGCTGGATACACACCCAAAAGACACTGACAGAGGGTCTCAACCATGAAATAGATTGGCTAACTTGATTATCTTTTTTTCAGACACACTAGATCAACTCTACAACCTCTCCTATTCCTCCTCTCCAGGTGAGTTCCAGAAACCCCCTTCCCCTCTCCCCTGGCTTCTCCCTCCTATCTCCGTCTCCACCCCTTCCCCTCTCCCTTCTCCTCACCCTCTTACACACAGCTCCCATATATCACTCTAGCAAACCTAATTACATACAAGGGGCATGGCCTCACACTATTTAGTTTCATACAGGACTCCATATATTCCTTACACCACCCCCCTCCATTATTCCTTTCATCCACAGCACCAATTGACCCAACCAGCACAATTTTATTCCCCCACCCAGATCAACCTCACTTTTGCCCCTCATCGATACACCATGATGACAACATAACAGAACTGAGTATGTATAATAATTCCCTAGCGCAGGAATAAGGCTGGAGATATACTAATGAGATACTAATAAATTTGTATATTTTATCGGTTTAAAATGGATTACACCACGAACGTGCCATAATAAGCACTTTTCTCTCCAAGTCACCCCTGGACTCTTTCCTGAGGTAATTGATTTAATTAAAAGTTACAATTCCTAATAAAATTATATGTTCTTTATTCTAACCTATTTTACCTTACCTATATTGTTTCTTTGATTCTCCAAGTCACCGGACCAAAAAGACCACTTGGACAATAGTAACTCGCTTCTTAAAAAGCTATCTATCAACATCCTCTTTTTCTTCCCGGTAGGTGTGGTACCACCAAACCCTTACCTGTAGACATAATTTTGAAATTAACTAATTTTCAATATTTTAGCTTTCTCTACCACCGAGAAAATACACCAACACAGAGGACCACTAACCATCCTTCCTTCCTCACCAGCAGGTAAGATCGGTTACTCCTCAATCAGACCTGCTATCTTCACACCACATTCTAAACCATTTGTCTTCTAACTAGGAAAGAAACTACTAAACCTCAACCGGACAAATTATCTGAAATACAGGAGGAAAATTACTATCCCACCATACTTCCCTCCTTTTTTTGACTGTATCTCCGACAGGCTATATTTTATCCTATTTATGCCCCAGATTTTACTTTTGTAATGTATTTTAAACCAATACTAATACATTTGTATATTTTATCTCATTAGTATATCTCCAGTCTTATTCCAGCGCTAGTGAATTATTATACATACTTTGTACATTCATTTTCCCCGACATACTGTCCCACTTGCTGCAGGAATAATAGGCCTACTTGCCAGCGCTACTCCTCTCTAAAAAAAATTACCATAACAGAACTATCGCATATAGCCTAAAGTGCATGCTCAGGCTTCACCAGACGCCATGGATGTGCTACACATGTGACACGGCCATACGGGAGGACGGGTCCGCCCCAACAGACCCACTCTCCCTGCCACATCACCTGCCTGTGACGCAACTTCCAAGGGGGGTCGAGTTTGAGCGCATGCACTTACGGTCTGACGGTAATCACGGAAACATACATAAACCCTCCAACCACAACTAGAGACAGATGCACAAGATGAAGGTGCGGAGCGCCTGTTCACAGCTCCATTAAAGGTACCCAACCAGCACATTTTGGGCAGTCAGGCAAGCCACCTGGCCACATGCCTCTATACTGATCGGTTTGGGGACCTGTACTCCCTATATGTCTCTGCCCTGTTACTTAATAAGCTTTATTACTTATCTGAGTGGGGACCTATATTCCTCATATGTCTCTGCCCCATACCTAACATAACTTTATACTCATCTATTTGGTGACCCATTTTCTTTATGTATCTGCCCTATACCTAACTTCTTTACCACCTAAGCTCTATCATTCTTCTCCTCGTCCGTCCTCCGGCTCCTTTGCTCCTCCACTTAATCATTAATCTTTTTTCTTCCATTGTCCCATATTTTTACCAATGACTTACCATGTGGCCAGAATATCAGCAATACTTACCTGCAGGACGGATGTCCTAGAAGCTGCTGAAGATTGTCGCACAATTACAAGTACATTCATGATGAGGATATGAAAGGCTCATATACATAATTTCTGTATATATGTAAATATGTATATGTGTCTTCACATTTATGTATCGTTTCTCTTTTTTCACAGTGACATTATGAATAAGACTCTGGCAGGGTCGAAACGTTAAAATTGATATGTGTCGCATATCCCTGCACCTTTTTAGGTCAGCGCTTATGTCTGAATCACCATATGTGAAATAAACTGTTTGCATACCAAAAGGATGGTGCGGTGAATCACTACCTACAGATATTCATTCTGCAGACGGCGCTGGTGATGGAGGAGACGTCAGAACCAGAAGCTCTGGAAGGCGCAGGCTCTGTCCAGCCACTAAGATTAGGGTTGCTGGGACCAGTAGTACCATCCAGTCTGGCAGTATAGGTGTGTGTGTTATCCAGCTGGAGTAATCTGCTCCCTGCTTCAGCCATTTGGAAAGCACCGCACCCTACTAAAGCTGGAAGCATATTGCCGGAAGCTTCCAGATACAGCCTTGTTCTCCTCTGGGTCAGTCCTCTGTGCTCAGCTCCCGGCTTGTGTATTTGTTTCCTGTTGTGACCTTGGCCCATTTACTGACTACTCTTGTGTCTTCTGATTTTGTATTTTCTCTGCCCTCCTGGTTCTGACCCGGCTACCTGACTATTCTTCTTCCCATCTCACTCCACAGAACAGCAGGTAACACCGTGGCCCAAGCCTAGGGGGTCTCTGTGTAACTCCAGATCCATGTAAAGGGGTTAAAGAATGTTGAGCCAACCAATCCCTGGGCTCTAGAAAACAGAGGAGATAGTGCCAAACCTGTTCGTGGTGGCCATGTTTGAGCTGCCAGGTGACCATGAACAGTGCCCCCAATACATTGTGTCTGCAAACTATTCCAGCAAAATCTGCATTCAAATAGATAAATGGCGCTCCTTCTCTTCTTAACCTGCCATGTGCTCAGACAGTAGTGTACAACCGTATATAGGGTATTGTGGGATCAATAGCCACCATGGGCAGCACGGTGGCTCTGTGCTTAGAATTGCAGCCTTAGAAAAATCCGGAACCCCCAGCGAAACGCGCGTCAGGGATGACTCCTGATAGTTTCATCAGACAGTATTATGCCATATTTGACCGCACTATAGAGTGCAGTGTTACAGTGCTGCATAAAACCAGATTTACCCCGTTTTAGCTGTCAGCTCTGTTAGACCTGACAGACTGTTGACATAGTTGAAATTGTCTCTCACGCTGATCATACCCACACACGTGTTGACAGCGTGGGAGAGGCCGATAGTGGCATATGCTAGCCGCATCTGATATCTAAATCGGCAGAAAGCGTGTTGGATCTCCTGCACAACCAGGAGATCGTGACTTAGTTGGATCACTTGCTTCTCCTGCTGACCATCAATTCTTGTGCAGACAGTGTGAGAGAGACTGTCAGTGGCATAGCTGAGCCGCTTGTGCTCTTAAGCTGGCTAAGTCTGTTATATTGCTGGAGTTATTTCACTGCCGACAGCACGACTGGAGATGCGAGTGGAATTATTAAGGATCCATTACACAGATTGTGTGACAGGTGCAATAGTGTACCCTGATAACCTCTGTACAAGGGCTCATTACACTTCTATCTATCAGACCTGCCACACTTTTGAAGTCACTTTATAATATGGGGAGTGTATCCAACGGGCTAGGAGAATTTTTTACTATTGAATTCACTCTGGCAAATTGAGCCTTTATTTAACACTAGAACTACTGATGGAGTCATTTTGACTCCTTTCGTTTTTTATTTCTCTTCTGTGACTACATTTTTCAGAATTCCGGCTTGAAACTCGGTGACTTTTCCTCAAATATGATGTGAAAAAAGATTTTGTGAGAATAAATAATTTTGGTGAAAAATTTGCGCGTTTTTTTTTTGAAAATTTACCAAGAACTACTGAAGGGAGTCATTTTGACTCCCTACTATATTTTGAGGTCCTTTTGTCACTAAATGTTGCTATAAAGTTTTGTGCATAATTTTTTCACTCTGTCTTATTTACCCTGATGTTCATATAGATGTAGTTCAATTTACATGTCAACTTTTCACATTTTCCTTGTGTTTTACCTGCTTGTATTACTGTGTAATGCTGAACAAAATAGCTTGTTTACTCTAGGCTCTTATCTTATGCTAATGAAGGGTGGTGTTTTTCTAAGGTCCTAGCAGGAGACAGTATTCTGGATAGTAACTTTACTTTCAGTTCAGCTGAAGAGACAAAGAGAACAGACGCAGACATACGAGCTCTGAAGACTCATACAGGTATGAATTGTTATGAAATAGTTTAGCTGTCTGTCAACTGATTCAGCCCACCTACTTTTGAAGGTGGCAGAACAGTTATTATTTCTTTTAGTTTTCATTTCATTTCTATTTTTCAGCAGGGAACTATATAGAATTATGGAATTTGTGAGGAATATGGAGAGAAGACGTTTGATAAAGCCTCAGGATATTCTGGCTACTTTGCAATCCATACCGGAGGATGAATCGGAATCCGAATTGCAGGAACATGTATTTGATTCTGACAGTGATGAAGATTTCATTCCTCAGAACATATCAAGTGAATCTGAAGACTCAGAAGGAACAAATCCAGAAGGTAAGTAGTTATGTGTATTTATTTGTTCTTCCACACACTGAGTTAGGGCCTGTGCACACTAGCAGAATTCTGGCTGAATAGCCATCTGGATATTCTTGCCGCAATACAGGCCGTACCTGCCCGCTCATGCCTGAAGCTCCGCTCCGAACCCCGGTCTGGAGCCGCTGTCAGGGACAGAGCAGCGCTTGCTTACGCGCGAGCACGGCTCCGTCCCAGACAGCGGCTCCAGCCCGGGGTTCGGAGCAGAGCTTCAGGTATGAAACTCCGCTCTGTACCTGAGCGGGCAGGTACGGGCCGGATTCTGGTGAGAATATCCAGTCGGATATTCCGCCGCTAATCCAGCCAGTGTGCACGGACCCTTACAAAACAAAAATTCTAAATATTCATCAACTTTTTTCCAGATATTCCAAGCACATCAACTGGGGATCAGGCTCATGCAGTTATATTGCCTCGTGACCATCCTCCTGGTCGTGGACAGAAAAAATCAGCAAAACGTCCCAGAAATGAAAGAACAACAGATAACGATGGCGGCGAAGGTAATGCAACAACAAACACCAGAGAAGGCGAATCTGAAGGAATACTAGTTTCAGCGGATGGTATTCAATGGAAACCTGTTGAAATTGGAGAACACTTGCCTGGTAGGCGTGACAGCCAAAATATTCTTAGAGAAGCACCTGGCCCTACAGGATACGCCAGAAGAAATATCATTATCGATAGTCCTTTGAGCGCATGGCGTTTATTTTTTAATTCATATATATTGACACATATAAAGAACTGTACGCTTGCAGAAGCATGCAGGAACAATAATTTACAGTTTACTCTATCTGATGAGGAGCTAGATGCATTCATTGCGATATTCTATGCTCGTGGAATATCTGGCACGAACCATCACTCGATTAGCAGTATTTGGTGTAATGACTGGGGAATACCGTTTTGCAAAGCGACAATGTCTAGGGACCGCTTTGTTGAAATTATGAGGTTTCTCAGATTTGATGAGAAATCTACTCGATCGGAGAGACTGCAAACGGACAAGTTTGCTCTATTTTCTACTGTGTGGGACAGGTTTATTGAAAATTGTATTGCGTGTTACAAACCTGGTCCATACATAACGGTGGATGAGCAACTTTTCCCAAGCAAAACTAGGTGTCCATTCACGCAGTACATGCCTTCCAAACCAGATAAATATGGCCACAAATATTGGCTAGCTGTTGATAAGAGGAGCAAATATCTGGCAAATGGCTTCCCTTATCTAGGCAAAGATGACACACGCCGTGCTGAGGACCGTTTAGCTGACCATGTGGTAATGAAGTTATTGGACCCGTTTTTGAAAAAAGGTCGCAATGTTACAACCGATAATTATTTTACTTCAGTAAAATTAGCTAAACAGCTAAAAAGCAAAGGAACAACCATCGTGGGAACACTGAACAAGATAAGGCGAGAAGTGCCTAAAGAAATAAAATCCATGAAAGAGGAATTGTACAACACTAAAGTGTTTAGAAATGAAGACAATTTTCCACTTACAGTATATCAAGGAAAGCCCAACAAAAATGTTGTCATTTTGAGTTCCGTCCATCCAGATGTTGTTGTTGCGTCTGATTCCGCTAAAAAAACTCCAGAAACGGTAAAGTTTTACAATGAAACAAAATATGGAGTAGATGTAGTGGATCAGATGGCACGAAAATATACCACACGAACATGCACAAGGAGATGGCCTGTTCATGCATTTGAAAATGCCTTAGACTTTGCGGGTATAAATGCATGGATAATATTCAAGGAGATTACCCACCAAAAAATGTCACGCAAGGCATTTTTGCAAACGCTTGTGAGAGAGTTGAGTGGTCCTTATGTCACAGATAGGGAAAAGGGTTCCACGTCCCAAGTTTCTACATGCTCAGAAGTGATGGTTCAAACAAAATTTTGCCAGATCAAAGAAAAGTGCAAGAAAAATAGATCTGTCGGCAATTGTAAGACTTGTGGTAAGTCTTTGTGTGGGCAATGTACTGCCATAAATCAAAGGCAATGCCTAAAATGCGAAACACCAAATGTTTAGAAGGTGAATTCTGCGCCATATTTTTATTTTTATGCTCCTCCACCTACATTTTCTCTGCTTTTTGTTCTTCAGTTGTTGTTTATATGTGTGCACTTGAATAAAAAAAAATGTTTGAAAAACGTCTATTATAATTATTGTTATTTTCTGTAGAAAAATAAGAAAAGCAGAAAAAAAACAATCAAAAGCATTACTGTTGGATCTCACAATAATAAAACATTACAAAAAATATAATTATTAATAAATAACCACAAATGAAACTCTAAAAATAAACGAAAACAAGCAAGGAGTCAAAATGACTCCTTTCAGTAGTTCTAGGCGGGGTCACGAGTCCAGTAGTCCTAGTGTTAATAAAATCTCTCCTGGCTGAGGATACTATCATAATTCAGCACACCCTAGATATAATCTATGGCATTCATTTTGTAAGCATAAACCCAGCCATCAATTATAAGGGACATTGGCTAGGGGCTTATTTTATTAATAATTTGATTCACCATCTGACTATCGGTAATTTAGTGGATCATGACTCCATTTATATAATCATGATCCATGATACATCCCTAATGGGATGTATGATTTACTAGGTTTTAATATTATTATTTCATAAAGAATTTCACTTTTACTCACACCCTTTTCCCTTTCCTAATTGTTTACTTGTAATTTGGTGGTGTTCACCTTTGTGAGTACTGTCTGATGAGATCAGACAATACTTTGACTATACAATTGCAGCCTAGCAGCGCTGGGGTCCTGGGTGCAAATCCCACCAATGACAACAAAGGAGTTTGTATGTTCTACCCGTGTTTGCGTGGGTTTCCTCCGGGTTCTCCGGTTTCCTCCCACACCCCAAAGACATCCTAATAGGGAATGTAGATTGTGAGCACCAATGAGAACAGTGCCGATTATGTCTGTAAAGCGCTGTGGAATTAATGACGGTATATAAGCGAGTAAAATAAATAAATAAGCTGGAAAATAATTTGTAAGGTCCATTTGTTTCCTATTATCCTTTGTGAAGAATTCCAAAGTTATCACCATATAAAGTGACACAAGTCAGATTTGAAAAATGAGGCCTGATTAGGAACACAAAACTGTCTGTGGAGTGCTAAGGAACCTGTGAAAAAAAATATTTTTTTTTATTCTATGTTACAGTGCCTACAAGTAGTATTCAACCCCCTGCAGATTTAGCTGGTTTGATAAGATGCAAATAAGTTAGAGCCTTCAAACTGCAAACGAGAGTAGGTTTTATGAACAGAAGCATAAATCTTACAAACCAAAAAGTTATGTTGCTCAGTTGAATTTTATTAAATTTTAAACATAAAAGTGTGGGTCAATTATTATACAACCCCTATGTTTAATATTTTGTGGAATAACCCTTGTTTGCAATTACAGCTAATAATCGTCTTTTATAAGACCTGATCAGGCCGGCACAGGTCTGTGGAGTTATCTTGGCCCACTCCTCCATGCAGATCTTCTCCAAGTTATCTAGGTTCTTTGGGTGTCTCATGTGGACTTTATTCTTGAGCTCCTTCCACAAGTTTTCAATTGGGTTAAGGTCAGGAGACTGACTAGGCCACTCCAACACCTTGACTTTTTCCCTATTGAACCAGGCCTTGGTTTTCTTGGCTGTGTGCTTTCGGTCGTTGTCTTGTTGGAAGATGAAATTACGACCCATCTTAAGATCCTTGATGGAGGAGCGGAGGTTCTTGGCCAAAATCTCCAGGTAGGCCGTGCTATCCATCTTCCCATGGATGCGGACCAGATGGCCAGGCCCCTTGACAGAGAAACAGCCCCACAGAATGATGCTGCCACCAGCATGCTTGACTGTAAGGATGGTATTCTTGGGGTCGTATGCAGTGCCATCCAGTCTCCAAACGTCACGTGTGTGGTTGGCACCAAAGATCTCGATCTTGGTCTCATCAGACCATAGAACCTTGAACCAGTCTGTCTCAGAGTCCTCCAAGTGATCATGAGCAAACTGTAGATGAGCCTTGACATGACGCTTTGAAAGTAAAGGTACCTTACGGGCTAGTCTGGAACGGAGACCATTGCGGTGGAGTACGTTACTTATGGTATTGACTGAAACCAATGTCCCCACTGCCATGAGATCTTCCCGGAGCTCCTTCCTTGTTGTCCTTGGGTTAGCCTTGACTCTTCGGACAAGCCTGGCCTCGGCACGGGAGGACACTTTCAAAGGCTGTCCAGGCCGTGGAAGGCTAACAGTAGTTCCATAAGCCTTCCACTTACGGATGATGCTCCCAACAGTGGAGACAGGTAGGCCCAACTCCTTGGAAAGGGTTTTGTACCCCTTGCCAGCCTTGTGACCCTCCACGATCTTGTCTCTGATGGCCTTGGAATGCTCCTTTGTCTTTCCCATGTTGACCATGTCTGAGTGCTGTTCACAAGTTTGGGGAGGGTCTTAAATAGTCAGAAAAGGCTGGCAAAAGAGATCTTTAATCCACACATGTGAAGCTCATTATTCTTGGTGCCTGAACTACTTCTTAATACTTTACGGGGACCGAATAGAATTCTTGTGGTTTGAGGGGTTGAATAATAAATGACACTCTGAATTAACTTTTTTTTTTTTTTTAAAAACGTTAAATCAAAACAAAATTTGCTGCAGTGCATTTCCCACTTCCAGGCTGATCTACAGTACAAATGTCACAATGCCAAGTTAATTCCGCATGTGTCAACCAGCTAAATCTGCAGGGGGTTGAATACTACTTGTAGGCACTGTACATCCCCAACAACAACCTATGTATAAGGGGAGAACTCCAACACTAAACCGGAGTTGCACTCATTTATGGTGGAGCCATTGGAGCTACTATGAGTCCTGACCAGAAGAGTAGAGAAAGTATTAGCGCCCCCATTTCAGGAGAGATTGTGCAGTAATCTGAATTCCTTAGGATGAAAACATAATGGAATTTATGACGTGGAGTGAATCCATGAAACCAGGACTGGAGCCAACACATCTCCTGCAGGCGGGAATAAATGTATATTACAGCCATCAGCCACGCACAGCTTAGAGATATATCATGGCACAGGTGTAATGTTTTCTGTATAGGTTATCACAATCCTGTTTGAAGTTAGTTGGTTTTAAAAGAAATTGTAAAGTCAGGATAAAGGGAAACTGCTGTTATTGTACAGAAATTCACACTTGTCCCTCACTGCACATTTAATGTTGTCAATCATAAAAGTGAAGTTTGGCCAGAAAGACTGGACCTGGTCTTGTAGGGACCATATGAGCACATTCAGCAGCACAGAAGGGAGAGAAGGTAGATTCATCCAATAAGATATCAGGGATCTAGGAAGCCAACAGCATCATTACCCTTCGCTTTCTCTAAGAGGTCCAGCATAATATTTTTCTTAAAGTGATTTTCTCACTTGTCAGCACATTCTAGGTACGCTGTCATTTGGCTTTATAGTTTACAGATCTGGGCAGGTAACGGTCAGAAACTCCTAATTCCAGGGGGTAGGTGGATCCTCCAGGCTGTAAGTTCTACAGAAAAGGGGTTTCACAATTTCCCCAAGTAATTAGAACATTTTTCATATGGAGGCGAACATTATGCTCTAGTGGCAAAATGGTGATCACACGATCGTGATACAGCCGGACTGCACCACTGATAAAGCAGCCTCAGCCGGTGACTGAGAAGAATCTGTGACTTCTCTGCATTTAGTGGTCACTACTCACCTGGGTAGTCATCTGTAGGAATCTCCTCTTTACACCGCTCATCACCCCTCACATATGCCTCTGTAGTATCAATATGGGTCAGATCTTCACCCTGAAACAAATATTATAAGTCACAGACAGATGAGAAGTCACATCTATGATCAGCTCTAATCCTGCCATCTCCACCGTTCTCATTACACAAATATAAAACATAATAATGGCAGATAAAACTGAACTGAAGACATGACCTTTACAGCCGTCTACACATCATAGGGGAGATCTCATGACACCTTCTCTCCATCTACCTGAGGAACATTGGGATCTTCTTGTTTACAGTCCTGTGGAAGAAGAGGACGGGGACATCTCTGGTGTTGTCCTCTTACTGGATAGATCTGATGGAAACACATACAGGGACTTAATTCATTCTTTACATACAGATAATTATAGGCCGTGTGTATTTACTCCTGTCTATTACCTGGTGATGTGAGGGGCTGGGGAACCTCCATCATGACGTCCTTGTACAGATCTTTGTGTCCCTCTAAATACTCCCACTCCTCCATGGAGAAATAGACGGAGACATCCTGACACCTTATAGGAACCTGACACATACAAAGATACTGTCATCCCCCCGATCCCTTCATATAATTAATGTATAATGTCCCAGCATTCCCAGCAGTGTCACCTCTCCAGTCAGCAGCTCAATCATCTTGTAGGCGAGTTCTAGGATCTTCTGGTCATTGATGTCCTCATGTATCAGGGGGTGAGGTGGAGGCCCTGTAATTGGGCTCAGGGGTCTTCCCCATCCCTCAGACACAGGGGCCTGACAGCACTCACTAGAGGTTTTCTTCACTACTGTGTAATCCTGGTTATGGAGAGAAACATTAATAAATCTCACTCCAGACATTTCCAGAGTCCTCACCTCTCCAGTTCTGTCCATCTGTTATTCCCATAGATAAGAATGATGTAATGTGACGTCATCAGAATCTCTCACCTCTCCAGTAAGCCGGAAGAGGATCTCTAAGGTGAGGTGTAATATCCTCTCCGCCATCTTGTCTCTGTCCATATCCATCCTTGATGGGTGATTCAGAAAAATTCTCTCAATATAGAAGATGTCCCCTGAGATGATCTGATATTGTAGTGACCTAAATAGGAAGACAATGAGACGATGGAACATCATACAGAATTCCGTGTAATAATACAATTACTGGACACAACACGAGCCAACAGGCAACCCTGGCACAACAACCTCACTAAACAGCTTCGACAAGCGTCCAGGGTTGCGGAGCGGCGTTGGAAGAAAACACATACTCAAGATGACTTCACTGCATTTAAACAAGCAACGCTCGCATTCAAATCAGCACTCACCTCTGCTAAACAGGCCTACTTCACAACCCTCATATCCTCCCTATCCTACAACCCCAAACAGCTATTCAACACTTTTAACTCTCTCCTCTGCCCTCCACTGCCCCCTCCGACCTCCCTCATCTCTGCTGAGGAGTTTGCCACACACTTCAAAAACAAGATTGACCAAACACGGCAAGTCTTTACTGTCCGACCACCACAACCCCTTTGTTTTCCACACCATTTCCCTACCCGTATAACCTCCCTTCCCAACATCACGGAAAGAGACCTTACTCATCTTCTCACCAAATCACACCTCACCACATGTGCACTCGACCCCATCCCATCCCACCTCCTGCCCAACCTCACCCCCACACTCGTCCCATCCCTAACCCATCTCTTCAACTTATCACTATCCTCTGGTACTTTCCCTGCTGCCTTCAAACATACTAAACCAAGGAGAAAGTCAGGAGTAGCTTAGATAAAAGGGAGAGTCCATGATCACATTTAAGGTCCACAGTCCAAGTATATGTGAATAAATAAATAAATACATTTATTCATATATACTTGGACTGTGGACCTTAAGGGTATGTGCACACGATGCAGAAATGAAGCAGAAAATTTCTGCATCATTTCTGCATCTCCCTGGCAGAAAAAACGCATGCAGATTGTGCATGCGTTTTTCCTGCAGAATACATGCGGATCCACATGCAGATTCACATGCGTTTCCGCATGCAGATTGACAAGCGCTTTCCAGGCGATGTTAGCATCACCTGGAAAGTGCTTGATAACTAGGTCACACTATATAAATCCATGCAAACAGCATGGATTTATACAGTGTGAACCGAGAGAGTGTATATACTTACCTCCGATGGCCCGCGCTGTCCTGCTCAATCTGTTCTCCCTCGCCGGCAACTTTGAATTGAAAGACCTGCCGACGTCAGCGTCACGTGACCCGTCACATGACTCTGACGTCACCGCAGGTCCTACAACTCACTGCAAGTGCCGGGAACCAAGCGGGAGCGCTGTGCGGGCCGACAGATGGTAAGAATACATTTATTTTTTATTTTATACAGCTTTTTTAATGGTACCTGGGTGTGGATGAGACTCTCCTCTCCTCCACACCCGGGTACCATCCGCACATTAGAACGCACCAATTACGCAAGTACAAATGCTGTCTTGCGGAATTGGCGCGTTCTAATGCAAGTCAATGGCGGCGAAATCGCCGCGTTTCCGCAAAATTAATTGACATGCTGCGGATTTTTGACCGCAGCGTTAACGCTGCGGAAAAATCCGCATCATGGGCACAGCACATGCGGATTTCCATTGGGGAACATTGCTTCCCTTCTACCATGCGTTTTTCATGCGTTTCCGCGGCGTTTACGCAACTGCAAAAACGCCGCGGAAACGCATGAAATACGCATCGTGTGAACACAGCCTAAATGTGATCATGGACTCTCCCTGGTCCTGGTTATAATGTATGATTGATTGCTCCCTGGCCATTTTTTTCTAGATTATAATGGGTACCTTACCTTAGGAGTCCCCACCCCGCAAGTCACTAATATAATGCGGATGTATGGGGGTTCTCAAGCGGTTTTGTGCGGTTACCACTCAACACCCTCTTTACCCCCATTTGTGTTAATTCTATGACATGATTACTTATTTTGATATTTATGTATTTAATAAAGACTATCTTTTATCTAAGCTACTCCTGACTTTCTCCTTGGTTTAGTATGTTATTGGAGTAGAGTTTATGCTGACCTAGTTCCTATGGTTTATCAGCTATGTTTGCTCTTGGGCATGTTGTATGTTTACTAACTGCCTTCAAACATGCCACAATCACGCCCATCCTCAAAAAGCCATCCTTCGACCCATCCGCCCAGTCCAGCTATCGCCCCATATCGCTGCTCCCATTTGCCTCCAAACTCCTTGAGCAACACGTTCACGCTGAACTTTCCTCCCACTTTTCATCTAACTCTCTCTTCGACAACCGACAATCCGGCTTCCGCCCCCACCATTCCACCGAAACTGCCCTTACCAAAATCATCAATGACCTACTTACAGCCAAAGCTAACAGACAGTTCTCTGTACTCCTTCTTCTTGACCTGTCCTCTGCTTTCGATACAGTCGACCACTGCCTCCTACTACAGATCCTCTCTTCCTTTGGCGTCAAAGACCTTGCCCTATCCTGGATCTCCTCATACCTTTCTAACCGCACATTTAGCATCTCCCACTCCCACACTACCTCCTCACCCTGCCCCCTCTCTGTTGGAGTCCCTCAAGGCTCTGTCCTAGGACCCCTACTCTTCTCAATCTATACCCTCGGCCTGGGACAGCTCATCAAATCCTATGGCTTCCAGTACCATCTGTACGCTGATGACACCCAGATCTACCTCTCTGGCCCAGAAATTACCTCTCTGCTGTCCAGAATCCCAGCATGTCTATCAGCCATATCCTCCTTCTTCTCCTCCCGCTACCTCAAGCTCAATGTGGACAAAACTGAACTCATTATCTTTCCCCCATCTCGCATATCTTTCCCACCTGATCATTCTATCACAATGACATCACTCTTTCCGCTGTACCGACAATCCGCGTGCCTCGGAGTAACCCTTGACTCTGCCCTGTCCTTCAAACCCCACATCCAAGCTCTCGCCACCTCCTGTCGCCTCCAGCTCAAAAATATTTCCAGAATCGGTCCTTTCCTCAACCCTAACTCTACTAAACTGCTTGTGCATGCTCTTTTCATCTCCATCCTCGACTATTGCAACATCCTCCTCTGTGGCCTACCTGCTAACACTCTCGCACCCCTCCAGTCCATCCTTAACTCTGCTGCACGACTTGTTCATCTCTCGCCTCGCTACTCCTCTGCTACCCCCCTTTTCAAATCCCTTCACTGGCTCCCATTCCCCCAGCATATCCAGTTCAAACTACTAACACTGACCTACAAAGCCATCCATAACCTCTCTCCTCTGTACATCTTTAAACTAATCTCCCAATATATTCCCTCACATAACCTCCGGTCCTCTCAAGATCTCCTTCTCTCCTCCACACTTATCGGTTCCTCACGCAATCGCCTCCAAGATTTCTCCCGAATATCCCCCATCCTATGGAATTCTGTGCCTCAACACGTCCGATTATCCACCACATCTGGATCCTTCAGACAGAATCTGAAAACCCATCTCTTCAAGAAAGCTTACAACCTGCAATGACCACACTGCCTCCTCAACAACACCGGAGCTACTGCAACCCCCCAACCTACTGTCTCCTCCCCATTCCTGTAGAATGTAAGCCCGCAAGGGCAGGGTCCTCTTCTCTCTGTACCAGTCTATCATTGTTAGTTTGTTTACTGTAAGTGATATTTTTATTTGGTATATAACCCCCTATGTACAGCACCATGGAATCAATGGCACTATATAAATTAATAATAATAATAATGTTGTATTCTCTAGTCTTGTAAGGATTGGAACATAAGTTGAATTGCAAAAAAGGACATCTCCTCCATGCTCCCAATCACTGGCTAAGTTGACCATTGCTTAGCCAACTGATTAGCTGTAGGAATCACAAGTACGCAGGAAATACAGAGACTGGTGGGGGACCCAATCAGCAATGGTATTCTTATTAGTTTACAACATTCTGCTTTTACCCTGTCATGTACTAATGAAACATATATTTTAGGCCACAGACAACAAGCAATTTCTTCCTCGGAGTCTGTAGCTGAACACGTTTCTCATAGACTCATCTTCCATAAAGCTAATTCTCGTCTCATTTACCGACACTGGAATCGGCATTAGTAATACTGCAGGAGATATTCATTACACGTGACATGAGAAATAACTATTTCATGATGAGGATGACATCTTCTACTATAGCTCTAGAAACATATTTGGCCAGAGTCCATCACTGACTACATCATCACTGGTCATCTATAAGAAAGTTTCCCATCTTTCCCAGGCTGTAATCTTTTTATCACGATAGATCTCATGTATAAAAGTTTGCTTGTAAGAACACCAACACAGGAGTGGTTTAATGCTAATGTCTCCATGTACGGTGTTTTTTTTTTCTGGATAGGTCATAAAAAATATTAAAAATCTCTGAAGTTAATCGCCCCCTCCCTCCTTCCCTCTGTCATTTGCAATCTGAGCTGACACTCTTAGGTGGAGGATAGTACAAATTACACTGGTCAACAAATTTTAACTTTTTTTTCTGTTTCCTGTTTTAAAATATGTTGTCTATGTATTTTGAGGCGCTGATTTCAGAAATGTAATCAGAATTTCTGTAGCACGTATCATTCCCGAGATATTTTAAGTTTATGATTATAATGATAAGGACAGTACATTGTGCATAATAAATTAGCACTTATATTAAACTTTTTATTTCAGAAGAGTATTTTTTGTAGAAATAACCAATGGAATTCATAATATGGACTCTCTTTATTATAATATACAGCACTTAAGTCCTGTCCAATCATGCATTGCATTAGTTGTGCACTCTCAGGCACGTCCAGACACAACTGTCAGACTTTGGTCTATTTCCAAGTAGCATTATATAATAACAGCAGTAACGACGCTGTAATCTTCATGAGTTTCTTCTGTTCTGAGAAAATTTCATAAGGAGCAAAACTGTTTAATAAGTAATGAGTTGTAGAATGTCGTGTCAATGTCGCAATAGTAGTGATCTCTTTTGTTATACATTTGGAGATTATACCCTTAAAGCCCATAAAAGGAGTATAACTGCAGTTGTTAAGAAGGCATATGAGTTATATTTTGGATGCAAAATTGGTGACCAAGACAGAGCAAGGGCTACTCATATATGCTGCTCATCTTGCGCTACGAGTTTGAGGTCTTGGCTGAAGGGTGTGCGACCATAGATGCAGTTTGTCATTCCAATGATCGGGAGGGAGCAGAAGGACCAAATAACCGATTGTTACTTCTGCATGACGAATGTATCCGGCTTTTCCTCCTAAGAACAGGAGGTCTATTGAATATCCCAAGCTCGCTTCTGCAATTAGACCAGTGGCGCACGATGAAAGTCTGCCAGTTCCAAAACCACCGCCGGTGTGGAGAATAGAAGAGGGCGATGAAATGATGGTTGATTCATTAGAGATGGAAGCTGCTGCTGATTCACATTTCGAACCATCAATATCAACTGCTCCACGTTTAATATCTCAAGCAAGACTCAACGATCTGGTTAGAGATTTGGGTTTATCAAAGAGTCAGGCAGAACTTCTTGGATCAAGGTTGCAAGGGTGGAATCTGTTGCAGCCAGGTACAGAAATTTCAGTATTTTGCAGTCGTCATGAAGATTTAACCAAATATTTCAGTCAACCTGACTGTCTCACTTTTTGCAGTGATATTACTGGATTGTTTTCTGTCCTTGGAGTTGACCATGACCCAAGGGAATGGCGACTGTTCATTGATTCATTGGCCTTAAGTTTTAAGGCTGTCTTGCTACACAATGACAATGTCTATCCTTCGATACCTATCGGACATGTCGATCAGTATGAAGGAGACCTATGAGAATATGCAGATGCACATTCAATACTCAAGGTACAAATGGAATATATGTGGTGATCTCAAGGTAGTTGCAATTTTATTAGGTTTACAGATGGGATACACTAAGTACTGTAGTTTCCTTTGGGAATGGGACAGTCACGCAAGAGACTCGCATTATATCAGGAAGGACTGGCCACTACGCAATAAATTTATTCCAGGGCAGAAGAATGTTAAACACGAACCATTGGTAGATGAAAAGATGATATTCCTTCCACCTTTGCACATCAAACTGGGATTCATGAAGAACTTTGTCAAAGCAATGAACAAGCAAACTGAAGTCTTTGCTTACTTGCGACAGAAGTTTCCATGCATCAGTGATGCCAAGATAAAAGAGGGTGTTTTCATTGGCCCACAAATCCGAGAGCAAGTAAATGATAGTAAGGCTAAGTGCCCACGATGCAGAAATGCTGCATATTTTTTCCGCATCTCCCTGGCAGGAAAAAAGCATGCGGATTTTACATGCGTTTTTCCTGCCAGGTAGAAGCGTTTGTCAAGCGTTTTTGCATGCATTTCTGCATGCGGGTTATCAAGCATTTTTCCAAGCGATTTTAGCATCACTTGGAAAAGTGCTTGACAACTTGATCACACTATATAAATCCATGCAACCGGCATGGATTTATATAGTGTGACCAAGTAATAGTAAAAAAAAAAAAGAATAAGAATGGTAAAAAATAAAGATTATACTTACCTTCCGATGGCCCCCGGTATCCTCAGCGATGCGACCGGTGTGTTGGGCAGCTCGCGATGGTCTAAAAGGACCTTCCATGAGCCGCCCAACACACCGGACGCATCGCTGAGGAGACCGGGGGCCACCGGAAGGCAGGTATAATCTTTATTTTTATTTTAAATTCTTTTTTTCACAGGTACTATGGGTCTGCTTGAAAAACGCATAGTGGGCATGCAGCCTTTCTTTGATGGTCTTCTGCATGGTGCAGAACATGTAGCATGGTCGGCCTTCAAGAATGTCGTTTTCAACTTGCCAAACTATGCTGAACAGTTTGAAAGTTTTCTTCAGGCTTACAAGTCAATGAAATGCAACATATCACTTAAAATACATTTCCTTCATTCACACATTGACTTTTTCCCAACAAACCTAGGCGCTGTAAGTGATGAACATGGTGAAAGGTTTCATCAAGACATTTCCCAGATGGAGAAACGGTACCAGGGGAGGTGGAGTCCCTCGATGCTGGGTGACTATTGTTGGAATCTTGCCTGTGAATCATCGGACAGTGATTATAAAGAAAATCAATGGCAAAACATTTTTCAACTTGATCGCTGTTGCTGACTTTTGCATTCGGAATATCACATGCCACTACGAATTTGACAGTATTCAATGCATACATAATTGCATTTTTCTCAAAAATCTTACGTGATAGAGCAATTCTGAAGTTATTTCTCAGCATGACAATTCCGATAACATTCACCCAATTTCAGGCCGGAAACAAAAACTTTGTTGAACAGTGTTACCTATAGTGTGAAGTGAACCAGCCTAATCAACATGCAGGCCGTCCCTTGTGAAGTAAGAGGATTAAAGTAAACACCTCACAAGATTTTCCAGTAAGACAAACAGCTGACAGTCTCCAAGACTTAGACAAGAAACTAATACCAGTAAGAAATTGAATGTGGCCGAACAGTGAATCAGCTTAATTAACATGCAAGAGCTTCTTGTAGGGAAAAGACTATGAGGATGTGTATTGTGCATAGTCAAAGACTGCAGATTAACCTATCTGTTCAGACAGGAAAAGGTCTATCAAGGATAAAAGGGATATCTCACACTCTTTAGAAATAGCCATGGTCACCCAGCATACACATTCCTTTCATCAGCACAGCTTCAGCAGTCAGGATGTCTCCGAATGAAAATATAGAATATTGGAATATACATAAATCCAATATTAATGAGAAATACATTTCCAGCACATGGGCTAGCCAGAGAAAAGGATACATATTTTCTCATAACTGTAGCCCCTCTGCCAATGAGCCATAAATGCACAGTGGCCACATGACTGACAACAGCTATGCCATTTTTGGTCTCTAAGTAAAAACAAAATCCTGATGGAAAATATGGTGCCAATCTACAACTTCTGCGATCATCCAGAGAGGCGTTATCACATAAGTTGGGGATTCCATAAAATCATGAAGTGCTGAGACAAGCCCACATCCTGGCCCATGTATGAGAGATACACATCATGTATGCAGGAACCCCCGTTCACGAAACGGCCATTTGAAGTGCTCTCCTTCAGCTAAACTGAATCGTCTCTGCGATCGGTGTAGTAAGTTCTCTTGTTAATCCCTTTTATTTTCTGTAACTGTATATGCTGTAGCCCCTGTTTCAGCTAGATGTGTGTCCTCGGACACACATTCATACCAACATAGTAATGTAGGTTGAATAAAGACCTACAGTAGGTGCATCCAGTTCAACCTTCCTTATCTTTTTATACATCCTAAAATCTTGCTTGCTTTTGCGGCTGCTACTTGACATTAAGTACTGCTGCTCAGCTTACTTACAGAATACCCAAGTCCTTTTCCTGTTCTGTAGTCCCAAGTATACTTCCATATAATGTATATGCAGCAATAGGATTACTCCGACCTAGTTGCATTACTCTACATTAAACCTCATTCGCCAAGTGTTAACCCATTCAGTCATCTTATCCAGATCGTTCTGCAATATCATAATGTCAAGATCAGATTTTAATATTTTGCATAGTTTGATGTCATCAGCAAAAACTGACACTTTACTCTCAATCCCATCCCCAAGGTCATTAATAAAGAGGTTAAAAAGAATCGGTCCTAGTACAGATCCCTGCGGCACCCCACTGCTGACTATATCCCAAAATGTAGTACATTTCCCTCTACACTGTGTTCCAAATTATTATGCAAATAATATTTTCTCAGATTTTCCCAAATTACCTATATGAAGTGCAGTCATTGTAATTTTCCAGTCAAATAACTATTAGAGTACAATTGAAAGGTTTTTGTACAAACTGCCTATGATAACAGTATATTTTTATAAAAATAAAAAACTCAAACTGCACTCAAAATGCATGTTCCAAATTATTATGCACAGCAGAGTTTTCAACCTTTTCATTTTAATAAAGAACAAAAAAATTATCATTTTTGCAATTATAAGCATTAGCAGGTTATTACAAACTGAAATCAAACAGTTTTCACCTCAAAACTTTATTCTAGGTGATGTCACATTTGCACATAGGACCCCTTGTTGGAAAGAAGCTTCTGAACTCTCTCGTCCATTGAATTTGTCAGGTTTTGGGTGGTTTCTGCTACAATTGTTTTGCATGAGGACAGAATACCCTCCCAGAGCTGTTGCTTAGATGTGAACTGCCTTCCGCCATCATAGACACTCCTTTTGATGATGCTCCAGAGGTTCTCAATGGGGTTAAGGTCAGTGGAGCATGGGGGCCACACCATAAGTTTGTCCCCTTTTATGGCCATAGCAGCCAGAGATGCAGATGTGTTATGTGCAGCATGAGATGGTGCATTATCATGCATGAAAATGATCTTGCTGCGGAATGCACGGTTCTTCTTCTTGAACCATGGCAGGAAGTGCTGTTTGAGAAACTCAACATACATTATGGAGTTCATCTTTACCCCTTCAGGTATCCTAAAGGGGCCGACAATCTCTTTCCCCATGATTCCAGCCCAAAACATTACTCCACCTCCTCTTTGTTGGCGCCGTAGCCGTGTTTGCATGGGGTGTCCATCAACCAGCCATCCTGCACTCCATCCATCTGGACCATCGAGCGTTGCACGGGACTCATCGGTGAACAAAACAGTTCGATGGTCCAGATCGATGGAGTGGGCATAAAAGGGGACAAACTTATGGTGTGGCCCCCATGCTCCCCTGACCTCTACCCCATTGAGAACCTCTGGAACATCATCAAAAGGAGTGTCTATGATGGCGGGAGGCAGTTCACATCTAAGCAACAGCTCTGGGAGGGTATTCTGTCCTCATGCAAAACAATTGTAGCAGAAACCATCCAAAACCTGACAAATTCAATGGACGAGAGAGTTCAGAAGCTCCTTTCGGACAAGGGGTCCTATGTGCAAATGTAACATGACCTAGAATAAAGTTTTGAGGTGAAAACTGTTTGATTTCAGTTTGTAATAACCTGCTAATGCTTATAATTTCAAAAATGACCATTTTTTTGTTCTTTATTAAAATGAAAAGGTTGAAAACTCTGCTGTGCATAATAATTTGGAACATGCATTTTGAGTGCAGTTTGAGTTTTTTATATTTTAAAAAATATACTGTTATCATAGGCAGTTTGTACAAAAACCTTTCAATTGTACTCTAATAGTTATTTGACTGGAAAATTACAATGACTGCAATTCATATAGGTAATTTGGGAAAATCTGAGAAAATATTATTTGCATAATAATTTGGAACACAGTGTATGTTTGTCACACAGTCATGGCTTTCATCCAGCTAGGTTTCCGTAATACCCACCACATCGTATTTTGTGACCGATATAAGAGTCTCCAGTTCGTTCATTTTGTTTGCGAGACTTCTTGCATTTGCCAGCAGACATTTATTATTATTAGCACATTTATTACACCTACTCAGCTCTCTACTATCCTTGCATATCCCAGCCCCTCCTAGATCCTCATTGACCCCTACTACCTCACTCCCATCTTGTCCGTGTGCCACAATACACGCTGCCGACCAGAGGCCATCAGATGAAGTCAGCGTACACGTGACTAGAGGCGCATGGAAGTGACATCATGCGCTCCCGTCGCTTGCACGCAGAAGCCAGCAACCAGCTCCAGAAAAATATGCAGCGCGACAGAGTGAAGGTGAGTATAATGTGTTGTTTTTTTAAAAAAAAAACTGTGGGCCATGCACCACCCTACACGCGCGACTGTGGGCCGTGCACCACCCTACACGCCCGACTGTGGGCCGAGCACCACCCTACACGCCCGACTGTGGGCCGAGCACCACCCTACACGCCCGACTGTGGGCCGAGCACCACCCTACACGCCCGACTGTGGGCCGAGCACCACCCTACACGCCCGACTGTGGGCCGAGCACCACCTTACACGCCCGACTGTGGGCCGAGCACCACCCTACACGCCCGACTGTGGGCCGAGCACCACCCTACACGCCCGACTGTGGGCCGAGCACCACCCTACACGCCCGACTGTGGGCCGTGCACCACCCTACACGCCCGACTGCGGGCTGTGCACCACCCTACACGCCCGACTGCGGGCCGTGCACCACCCTACACGCGCGACTGTGGGCCGTGCATTATTCTACAATTATGAGTATAGGCTCCTGTGTGCATTACATTACATGTATGACTATGGGCTGTGCATTATACTATATGGAGGACTATGGGCTGTGCATTATACTGTATGGAGGACCATGGGGAGTGCATTATACTGTATGGAGGACCATGGGGAGCGCATTGTACTTCTGCTATGGGGTCCCATGACTTCTAAGTTCGCATCTGGTAAGTATAAGGCTATGTGCCCACGATGCAGAAATGCTGCATATTTTTTCCGCTTCTCCCTGGCAGGAAAAACGCATGCGGTTTTTACATGCGTTTTTCCCGCCAGGTAGAAGCGTTTGTCAAATGTTTTTGAATGCATTTCTGCATGCGGGTTATCAAGTGTTTTTCCAAGCGATTTTAGCATCACTTGGAAAAGTGCTTGACAACTTGTTCACACAACATAAATCCATGCAACCGACATGGATTAATAGTAGTGTGACCAAGTTAGTTAAAAAAAAAAAAGAATAAGAATGGAAAAAAATAAAAAAAAGATTATACTTTCCTTCCGATGTACTCCCGGTATTTTCTCTGCTGCGTCCGGTGTCTTGGGTGGCTCGCGGTGGTGTGAAGGACCTGCGATGACGTCATTGAGTCATGTGACAGGTCACATGACTCAATAACGTCATGGCAGGTCCTTCACAACAACGCGACCCATACAGCAGACCAGACGGAGGGGAGAAAACACCGGGAGGACATTGGAAGGTAAGTATAATCTTTATTTTTTATTTTAAATTCTTTTTTAACGGGTTCTATGGTACCTGGTTCTGGAGGAGAGTCTCCTCTCCTCCAGACCTGGGTACCATCCGCAGATTGAACCATGTGATATCCGCAAGCAGATGCAGTGATGCGGATATCACGCAGTCCAATGCAAATCAATGGCGGCGATTACGCTGCGTGTTAACAAAATTAATGGACATGCTGCGTATTTTTCCGCAATGATAATCCGCAGCATGTGCACAGCACATGCAAATTATCATTGGGGACCATGGGCACGTATTACCAAGCGTTTTTTAAGCATTTTCGCTGCGGAAATTCCGCGGCAAAAACGCTTGAAAAATGCATAGTGGGCACGCAGCCTAGGGCTGCGTGCCCACGACACGTTTTTGGTGTGTTTTTTGGTGCGAATTTGCAGCGCAGAAACGCTCCAGAAACGCATTGCATACCTTATCCCATGACTTCCTATGACATTCTGCAAGTTCTGTGCACATGGGCAGGATTTTTTCTGCGTGGATTTTACTCGCACAAAAATTCCTGACATGACCAATTCTTGTGCGTTTCTGCATGCAGATTTGACTATACAATGCATTGGAAAAAAGCATGGCAAAACGCGTCAAAAACGCATGTAAAAACAGCATGCGTTTTTCTGCCAAGGAGATGCAGAAATGCTCAGGAAAATTTCTCCTTCATTTCCGCATCGTGGGCACTAAGCCTAAGGGTCCGTGCCCATGATGCGTTTTTCAAGCGTTTATCCTGCGGAATTTTTGCAGCGTAAACGCTTGGGAAACGCTTGGTAATCCTTCCCCCATGGTCCCCAATGGAATTCCGCACTTTCAATGCCCATGCTGCGGATTTTTCCGCAGCGTTTTTGATGCGCTCAAAAATCCGCAACATGTCCATTATTTGTGCGTTTACGCATGCGGAATTGCCATCTAAAATACATTAGAAAACGCAAGGCAATTCCGCATGTGCAAAACGCGCGAAAAACCTGTGTCAAATTTCGCCCGCGTTTTTCCGGGCAAGGAGATGCAGAAATGAAGCAGAAATTTTCTGCTTCATTTCTGCATCGTGGGCACATAGCCTTATAGTTCATTTTTTTGTATACATTAAATGGGGGATATATATACCAAGATAGGGGACATATCAGGATGAAGGGGGAGGGGAGGGTCAGTCGAAATCTTTGCACCGGGGCCCATCAGACCCTAGTTACACCACTGATTATACGGTGTGTGTGTGTGTGTGGGGGGGGGGGGGGGGATTATGGCACTGTGGGAACATTATACTGTGTGGGGGTATCATACATCCTGCATAAGGGGCATTACACTGTGTGGGGGCATCATACATACTGCATAAGGGGCATAATGGGGGCATTACACTCTGTGGGAGCATCATACATCCTGCATAAGGGGCATAATGGGGGCATTACACTATGTGGGGGTATCATACATCCTGCATAAGGGGCATTACACTGTGTGGGGGCATCATACATCCTGCATAAGGGGCATAATGGGGGCATTACACTATGTGGGGGCATCATACATCCGGCATAAGGGGCATAATGGGGGCATTACACAGTGTGAGGGTATCATACATCCTGCATAAAGGGCATTACACTGTGTGGGGGCATCATACATACTGCATAAGGGGCATAATGGGGGCATTACACTGTGTGGGGGCATCATACATCCTACATAAGGGGCATAATGGGGGCATTACACAGTGTGAGGGTATCATACATCCTGCATAAAGGGCATTACACTGTGTGGGGGCATTATACATACTGCATAAGGGGCATAATGGGGGCATTACACTGTGTGGGGGCATCATACATCCTACATAAGGGGCATAATGGGGGCATTACACAGTGTGAGGGTATCATACATCCTGCATAAAGGGCATTACACTGTGTGGGGGCATCATACATACTGCATAAGGGGCATAATGGGGGCATTACACTGTGTGGGGGCATCATACATACTGCATAAGGGGCATAATGGGGGCATTACACTGTGTGGGAGCATCATACATCCTGAATAAGGGGCATAATGGGGGCATTGCACTGTGTGGGGGCATCATACATCCTGAATAAGGGGCATAATGGGGGCATTGCACTGTGTGGGGGCATCATACATACTGCAAAAGGGGCATAATGGGGGCATTACACTGTGTGGGAGCATCATACATACTGCATAAGGGGCATAATGGGGGCATTACACTGTGTGGGAGCATCATACATCCTGCATAAGGGGCATAATGGGGGCATTACACTGTGTGGGAGCATCATACATCCTGCATAAGGGGCATAATGGGGGCATTACACTGTGTGGGAGCATCATACATCCTGCATAAGGGGCATAATGGGGGCATCATACATCCTGCATAAGGGGCATAATGGGGGCATTACACTGTGTGGGGGCATCATACATACTGCATAAGGGGCATAATGGGGTCATTACACTGTGTGGGGGGCATCATACATCCGGCATAAGGGGCAGAATGGGAGCATTACACTGTGTGGGAGCATCATACATCCTGCATAAGGGGCATAATGGGGGCATTACACTGTGTGGAGGCATCATACATCCTGCATAAGGGGCATAATGGGGGCATTACACTGTGGGGGGCATCATACATCCTGCATAAGGGGCGTAATGGGGTCATTACACTGTGTGGGGGGCATCATACATCCTGCATAATGGGCATAATGGGGGCATTACACTATGTGGGGGTATCATACATCCTGCATAAGGGGCATTACACTGTGTGGGGGCATCATACATCCTGCATAAGGGGCATAATGGGGGCATTACACTCTGGGGGGCATCATACATTGTGCATAAGGGGCATAATGGGGGCATTACACTGTGTGGAGGCATCATACATTGTGCATAAGGGGCATAATGGGGGCATTACACTGTGTGGAGGCAATACATTGTGCATAAGGGGCAGAATGGGGGTCATTACACTGTGTGGAGGCATCATAGATCCAGCATAAGGGGCATAATGGGGGCATTACCCTGTGTGGAGGCATCATACATCCAGCATAAGGGGCATAATGGGGGCATTACACTGTGTGGGGGCATCATACATCCTGCATAAGGGGCATAATGGGGCAATACACTGTGTGGGGGCATCATACATCCTGCATAAGGGGCATAATGGGGGCATTACACTGTGTGGGGGCATCATACATACTGCATAAGGGGCATAATGGGGGCATTACACTGTGTGGGGGCATCATACATCCTGCATAAGGGGCATAATGGGGGCATTACACTGTGTGGGGGCATCATACATCCTGCATAAGGGGCATAATGGGGCATTACACTGTGTGGGGGCATTACACTGTGTGGGGGCATCATACATCCTGCATAAGGGGCATAATGGGGCATTACACTGTGTGGGGGCATCATACATCCTGCATAAGGGGCATAATGGGGGCATTACACTGTGTGGGGGCATCATACATCCTGTATAAGGGGCATAATGGGGGCATTATACTGTGGGGCCAGTAAAGGGGCCCTGTACTATGAGAACAATACGTTTCCTCCCTTCCTGTCTCCATAGTTGGGTCGTATGTATCTATTACAGGAAACAGAACAAAAACCTTATGATTCTTATAAAGGGGCAACACAAGACCCCAAAAGAGTCTCCGTGCTGAAGGGGTTAATGCCCCCTGCGCCCAGTAATGGGGGATCTCCACATACCTCCACCTGCAGAGCCGCCACCACATATATGGCTGCTCTGTGCGCCCAGGAGCTGTGATGAGGTCACAGGAGGGGAGGAGTCAGGGGTCACATGATCAGGGGCCTCAGTGGATGCAGGACTCTGCTGTGCTGGTTGTCATGGTGCTGGATGAGCTGAAGTTTATGTGTGGGGTCAGGAGGGGTTTACAGTGTGGACGTAGCAGAGCCGTGTGTGTACGAGGTGTACGGAGCAGAGCCGTGTGTGTACGAGGTGTGCGGAGCGGAGCCGTGTGTGTACGAGGTGTGCGGAGCGGAGCCACGTGTGTACGAGGCGTACGGAGCAGAGCCGCGTGTGTACGAGGCATACGGAGCAGAGCCGGGTGTGTACGAGGTGTACGGAGCAGAGCCGCGTGTGTACGAGGTGTACAGAGCAGAGCCGCGTGTGTACGAGGTGTACAGAGCGGAGCCGCGTGTGTACGAGGTGTACGGAGCGGAGCCGCGCGTGTACGAGGCGTACGGAGCGGAGCCGCGCGTGTACGAGGCGTACGGAGCGGAGCCGCGCGTGTACGAGGTGTACGGAGCGGAGCCGCGCGTGTACGAGGTGTACGGAGCGGAGCCGCGCGTGTACGGAGCAGAGCCGCGTGTGTACGAGGTGTACGGAGCAGAGCCGTGTGTGTACGAGGTGTACAGAGCAGAGCCGCGTGTGTATGAGGTGTACGGAGCAGAGCCGCGTGTGTACGAGGTGTACGGAGCGGAGCCGTGTGTGTACGAGGTGTACGGATCAGAGCCGCGTGTGTACGAGGTGTACGGAGCAGAGCCGCGTGTGTACGAGGTGTACGGAGCAGAGCCGTGTGTGTGCGGAGCCGCGCGTGTACGAGGTGTGCGGAGCAGTGCCGCGTGAGTACGAGGTGTACGGAGCAGTGCCACGTGTGTACGAGGTGTACGGAGCGGAGCCGCGTGTGTACGAGGTGTACGGAGCAGAGCCGTGCGTGTGTACAAGGTGTACAGAGCGGAGCCGTGTGTGTACGGAGCGGAGCCGTGTGTGTGCGAGGTGTACGGAGCAGAGCCGCGTGTGTACGAGGTGTGCGGAGCCGCGCGTGTACGAGGTGTACGTAGCAGAGCCGCGCGTGTACGGAGCGGAGCCGCGCGTGTACGAGGTGTACGGAGCGGAGCCGCGCGTGTATGAGGTGTACGGAGCGGAGCCGTGCCGTGCGTGTATGAGGTGTACGGAGCAGAGCCGCGTGTGTATGAAGTGTACGGAGCGGAGCCGCGTGTGTAAGAGGTGTGCGGAGCGGAGCCGCGTGTGTACGAGGTGTACGGAGCGGAGCCGCGTGTGTACGAGGTGTACGGAGCGGAGCCGTGTGTGTACGAGGCGTACGGAGCACATATGGGGTATCAGCGTATTCAGGAGAAATTGCACAACAAATGGTATGGTGCATTTTCTCTTTTTCCTATTCTGAAAATGCTAAATTTGGGCATAAAACAGAAGTTTTGTGGTAAAAATAAGATTTTTTATTTTCTCGGCTCAACGTCATAAACTTCTGTGAAGCACCTGTGGGTTCAAGGTGCTCACTACATATCTTGATAAATTCCTTGAGGTGTCTAGTTTCCAAAATGGGGTCACTTGTAGGGGGTTTCCACTATTTAGGCACATCAGGGGCTCTTGAAACGCAATATGGCGTCCGCTACCGACTCCAGCCAATTTTTTGTTGCAAAAGTCGAATGATGCTCCTTTCCTTCCGAGCCCTGCCGTGCCCCAAACATTAGTTTTCCACCACATATGGGATACCAGCGTATTCAGGAGTAATTGCACAACAAATTGCATGGTCCATTTTCTCATGTTAGATTTGTGAAAATGCAAAATTTTGGACAAAATAAAATTTTTGTGGGAAAAAATAAAATGTTCATTTTTTTCCATTCACATTCCATTAATTCCTGTGAAGCCCCTGAAGGGCTAATAAACTTCATGAATGTTGTTTTGAGCACCTTGAGGGGTGCAGTTTTTAGAATGGTGTCACTTTTGGGTATTTTCTGTCATATAGACCCCTCAAAGTCGCTTCAAATGTGATGTGGTCCCTAAAAAAATGGTTTTGTAAATTTTGTTGAAAAACATCGCTGGTCAACTTTTAACCCTTATAGCTCCCTAATAAAAAAAAAAAATTGGTTCCAAAATTGTGCTGATGTAAAGTAGACATGTTAGACATGTGGGATATGTTATTTATTAACTATTTTTTTGTGAAATATCTCTCTGATTTAAAGGCATAGGAATTCAAAGTATGAAAATTGTGACATTTTCGAAATTTTCGCCAAATTTCCACTTTTTTTTCACAAATAAACATAAGTCATGTCAAAGAAATTTTACCAATGTTGTGAAGTACAACATGTCACACAAAAAAAGACAGTCTCAGAATCAGGGGGACCCGTTGAAGCGTTCCAGAGTTATTACCTCATAAAGTGACAATGGTCAGAATTTAAAAAAAAATGGCCTGGTCACTAACCTACAAAAGTGGCTCAGTCCTTAAGGGGTTAAAACGGAGTATAATTATTATTATAGTGCCACTAATTCCTTGGCGCTTTACATGTGTAAAAGGGTATACATAGCAAACAACGAGTACAATAATTTGAACAAAAATCAGTAACCGACTGGTACAGGAGGAGTGAGAACCCTGCCGGCAAGGGCTCACAATCTACAAGGGATGGGTGAGGATACAGTAGGTGAGGGAATATTTGACACGTTCCCTAAAAATTTCTGGATTAGTATCGCAGTAATATCTGATATGTATGACGACCACGGTTTTAGGTACTGGCCTTGTAGTATGGTATTGGTCAGCGACCAAGTGTGAATAGTTTGGAACAACACACAACTGCCGGACTTTAAATGGAGTATAAAGAACGCCTTGTAAACACCACAACACATGGCTCTGCTCCGTACACCTCGTACACGCACGGCTCCGCTCCGTACACCTCGTACACGTAAACCTCTACTACGTACGCCTTGTACACGCACGGCTATGCACACCTCGTACACGCACGGCTCCGCTTCGTACCCCTTTTACATGCTGTGACGGATCAGCTATTGGGTAGGCGCAGTTTCACACAGGAATGCAGCCTGCAGGTTCAAAATCAAACTGGTGGTTTATTAAATGTCCATAAACCAACCAGGAAAACAAAACATAACAGGCTTTTTTCTGGAACAAAAAGGTATAACAGAACAAAGCTCAAAATAACCCGTCCATATGCAGCACGGCTTCAGCCGTTTAAATGTAGTGCTTTTCTCTGCCTCCAGAAGACTCTGAGCAGCACATGCAAGGTCTGCTCACCTTGCACAACACACAGTACACTGAGACCGATGCAGCTGTCTTAACCTTCCGTCAGGGGCAATATGTTTCATAACGAGTTTAGGGGCATTGTGCATGTCAGGCACAGGCTAGAAAATTGGCTATATTTTCCTTTTTTTTAAATTTCAATGCTCTAAAAGTGATCAGTTACCTTAATAAGAATGTAATAAATGAGAATACACATAATCACACAGCCTTTAAAGTTAGGAAGGTACTGGGAGGAGGGTGTTTCCCAGACAAACCACTGAAAATAGAGAAATGAAACTAAGTGAGCTGCGCCTGTCAGATCAGTTGCCCCTGACAGAGGGTTAAATCAGGCCATATAAGACCTGGACTGGAGGTAAGTGAGCAGCTGTTCCCCTCCCTCAGCTTTTTCAGCTGCTCGTAAAACCCGGCACTTTAATCTATGTGTGCTGGAGCCTGCTTCTTCGGGTCATACATCACCGAAGCTTGGTACTTCGGGGACACATACCTCCCGTCCACGACCTGTCCGGTAGCAACCTTACATACCCCCCTTCTACCCAAAGCGGGGGCCTTGGCACCTTCTGCCACCATACAATAGACCCTTGACAGGGCATCAGCATTCCCATGTTGTTTCCCAGGCCTATGCTCTACCTGGAAACTAAAATCTTGAAGGGCTAGGAACCATCTAGTTACTCGGGCATTGTTCCCCTTCTTTTCTCACATTCACCGCAGTGGGGCATGGTCCGACACTAACCTGAACCTTCTACCTAACAGGCAATATCTCAGAGTGTCCAACGCCCACTTGATGGCTAAACATTCTTTTTCCACTATAGAGTAGTTCTTCTCGCATGTGGACAGTTTCCGACTGAGGTACATTAGAGGGTGTTCCTCTCTGTTAATCTGCTGGGACAAGACTGCTCCCACCTCAACATCCGTTGCATCCATCTGGACCACAAACTCTTTATAGAAGTTGGGTGCCACCAAGACTGGCTGTTTACAGAGGGCCAGTTTCAATTCCTGGAAGGCCGCTTCAGCTTCCGTGGACCACTTGGCCATAGCTGACTTCGTCCCTTTCAGCAGATCCGTCTACTATCAGGGCAAAGTTAGGGACAAATCTTCGATAGTAGCCCACGATGCCTAGAAATGCCCTGACCTGCTTCTTCGAGAGGGGCTGTGGCCAGTTCAGGATCGCCTCGACCTTATTTATTTGTGATTTTATTTCCCCTCTACCAACCACGTAGCCCTGATACTTTGCTTCCTCAATCTCCATGGCACATTTCTTCAGGTTGATGGTAAAGCCGCCTTCCTTAGGGTGTCAAGTATGGCTTGAACTTTTCCAAAAATACTTTCCCAGTCCTGGCTGAATATGATGATGTCATCTAGGTAGGCCGCTGCATACTTTTTGCGGGGTGCTAAGATCCAGTCCATGGCTCTCTGGAAGGTGGCCGGAGCTCCCTGCAACCCAAACGCCATCCTGGCATATTGATAACATCCGTCTGGCATCGAGAAGGCCATCTTCTCCTTGGCCTCTTTGGACATGGAAATTTGCCAATATCCTTTGGTGAGGTCCAGGGTGGTGATGTACCGAGCGGGTCCTAGCCTTTCAATAAGCTCATCTAACCTAGGCATTGGGTAGGCGTCGAACTTCAAGACCTCATTCAGCTTCCTATAGTCGTTGCAAAACCGTGATTCTCCATCTGCTTTCGGCACTAAGACTATAGGACTGGACCAGCCACTCTTGGACTCCTCAATGACTCCCAGGTTCAGGATCCGCTTCACCTCTTTCGAGATCACCTCTCTGCAGGCCTCTGGTCTCCGATATGGTTTTAGGTTGACACGAACATGAGGCTCTGTGAGTACTTCATGCTCTATGACCTGAGTGAGTCCTGGCAACTCCGAAAACAGGTCTTTATTTTGCTGTAGCAACTCTTTGCACTGTTGCTTTTGGGCACGTGACAGTGACTCTGCCACCTTGACCTCTTTCACATCAGCGTCAGGCTCAGCCACTAAACACGAAGCTTCCACGGGTTCCCTATCTCGCTATGGCTTAATCAAGTTGACGTGGTACACCTGGTAGGGCTTCCTTCTCTCTGGCTGGTGGAGTTTATAGTTGACCTCACCAACCTTTTCAACTATTTCGTAGGGGCCCTGCCACTTCGCCAGGAATTTGCTCTCCACTGTAGGTACCAGTACCCGATCCCTAGGGTTGAAGTGTCTCAATCGTGCTGATCTATTGTACACCCTATATTGCGCCTCTTGTGCTTGGAGGAGGTGCTCTTTCACGATGGGCATCACCCTGGCAATTCTCGCTTGCATTTGGGCCACGTCTTCGATTACACTCCTGTAGGGTATAGACTCCGCCTCCCAGGTCTCCTTTGCCACATCCAGGAGTCCTTGGGGTGTCAGCCATCCAACAGTTCAAAAGGGGAGAATCCAGTAAAGGACTGTGGTACCTCTCTGATGGAGAAGAGAAGGTACGGAAGTAGGCAGTCCCAGTCTCGGCCGTCCTTCTCTACGACCTTCTTTAACATGGCCTTGAAGGTTTTGTTGAACCTTTCCACCAAGCCATCCGTCTGTGGATGGTAGACTGAGGTCCGTAGTTGTGTGATTTGCAGAGTTTTGCACTACTTTCTCATCACCTTTGACATAAATGGGGTCCCTTGATCAGTTAGGATCTCCTTAGGTAACCCCGTTCTAGAAAAAAAATGGACCAACTCCCGAGCTATACACTTGGAGGTAGCTTTCGGATACCATGTCGCATAGTCGAGTACCACCAGGATATACTGATGCCTTCTGGGGGACTTTAACAGGGGCCCCACCAGATCCATGGCTATGCGATCAAAGTGCACCTCAATGATAGGTGACGGCACCGGAGGCGTGTCACCGGGGTAGGTCAGCTGGCAGGTGGGACAGGACCTACAATAATTTACAATTTCTCGGTGACAACCGGGTCAATAGAACCTCTGGAGGATTAGTTCCTGTGTTTTTTTCTACCCGCAGGCAACCACCTAACACATGTGCATGGGCCATGTCTAATACCTTACGACTGTATGTTCTCGGCACCAGCAACTGCTCGACGAGCTCCCCTCTCACCTTGGTGACTCGGTATAGCAAGTCCCCATTGACGGCAAAGTATGGGTATCTGGTGTCACCCCCGGCTCTTGAGCAACAACGTTAAGTATAGACACATTATCAAATGTCCCTTTAAGAGTTAAATCCCTGAGTTGGGCAGTTCTAAAGTTTCCCTCGGATACCTCCAGCTCAGGGATGTTGGCGTCAGGGGATGCTGCCCCATCCTCATCGCCAACAAACACACATGGGAAACTCTTCGGTTACGGCCTGCGGCGAGGTTTCTTCAGCGGTGTTCTGGCTGTCATCTGAGCAACCAGGTGTCACCACTTTCCCCCACGTCCCAGAATAATGCACAGTCCCGTCCGATTATTATCAGGTGCAACAAGTCTTTAACGACCCCCACTTCCTGAGCTGTGGTGCCACAGTCCGCATTTACATCCACCCGGGCAACAGGACATATTTTAGCGTCCCCATGGATACACCGGACACCCATCACCTTCTCAGGAACCAGCCAATGAGGGAGTTTGGCGCTTATCAGGGTTACCAAACTTCCTGAGTCCAGCAGTCCAGACACTTGCATCCGTTCACGGACACTGAGCACGCCTGAGGGCTCTCGCCGTGTTGATGAACCGCGCTACAGGCAGGGTAGGCAAAGTAGGAGCAATGCTGGCCTACGCTGCAGTCCATTGCCTCAGAGTTCCTGGGCCACCGAGCAGCTATATGGCCAGGGGCATGACAACTCCAACAGAGGATGGATTGGGACTGATTCCCCAGCTGCGATTCATCTGCCTCTTGGACTTTGGACGAATGCCCAGTGAAGAAGATTTAGTCCCCTTCTTTTGGAGCCCCAGAAAGGTGACCTAACAACTGCTTGACCACCCAAGGAACCCTCTACCGCCCGGTACCTCTCTACTAGGCCCACCAGGTTGTCTGCATTTTGGGGATCTCCCTGGGCAACAGTGGACTAAATCGGCTTTGGCAGAGAGTGGATAAACCGATCTATGACCACTCTCTCGACCATCTGGCTGGGGAACAAGTCTCTAGCTGCAGCCACTTCTGTACCAGGTGCAGAAGATCAAACATTTGACCAAGGAGGTTTGTCCCTGTGGAAGTCCCAGAGGTGGACTCATTGTACTCTGACTGCAAGGTTATGCCCAGCCGCGCCAGGATCTCAGCTTTAAACTTGCTATACTCCTTAGAATCCTGCAGTGTCAGATCAAAATACGCCTTCTGTGGTTCCCCGATCAGATATGGCGCAAGATCCTCTGCTCACTGCTCCGGTGGTAGTCTCTCACGGTCCGCCACCCTCTCAAACACGGCCAGGAACACCTCAACGTCATCCCCCGGAGTCATCGTTTGCAACGCCCCTCTCACGGTTTTCCTCACCTGGGTCTTGTCGCTTTGGCCTGGACGTGGTGCTGCTTCACTGATACGGAGGGCCTCCACCAGGAGCCTCATCTGTTCCTACTGCTGCATCTATTGCTGTTGAAGCTGGAACTGTTGTACTATCAATTTGTTAGTCTCCTGCTGAGCTTGCTGCTGATGCATATTCGCCTGCACCAGTTGCTTTATCAGCTCCTCTATGCTGCCGGACGAACCTTGCTGGCTGGCGGCCTTCACCCAGGACATATACGTTTTTCTGTAGCAGTCACACTGCCCCTTGAGATTTGTGCCCGCATTCTCCACCAATTTGTGACAGATTAGCTCTCGGGTAGGTGCAGGTTCACACAGGAATGCAGTCCTCAGGTTCCAAAGCAAACTGGTGGTTTATTAAATGTCCATAAACCAACCAGGAAAACAAAACATAACAGCCTTTTTCTGGCACAAAAGGTATAATAGAACAAAATTCAAAATAACCTGTCCATATGCAGCACGGCTTCAGTCGTTTAAATGTAGTGCTTCTCTCTGCCTCCAGCAGACTCTGAGCAGCACATGCAAGGTCTGCTCACCTTGCACAACACACTGAGACAGGTGCAGCTGTCTTAAATCAGGCCCTCCAAGACCTGGACTGGAGGTAAGTGAGCAGCTGATCCCGCCCAGCTCTTTCAGCTGCTCTTAAAACCCGACTCTTTAATCTGGGCCCATTAACTCCCTCTCAGCATTATGTGTGCTGGAGCCTGCTTCTCCGGGTCCTACATCACCGAAGCTTGGTACTTCAGGGACACATATCTCCCGTCCACGACCTGTCCGGCAGCCACCTTACAGCGCACAGATACGCACACCTCGTACACGCACGACTCTGCTCCATAAACCTCGCTCACACGCTGTTCCTCTCCCCCAGCTTTTTCAGCTGCTCTTAAAACCCGACCCTTTAATCTGGGCCCATTAACTCCCTCTCAGCATTATGTGTGCTGGAGCCTGCTTCTCCGGGTCCTACATCACCGAAGCTTGGTACTTCGGGGACACATACCTCCCGTCCACGACCTGTCCGGCAGCCACCTTACAGCGCACAGATATGCACACCTCATACACACAAGGCTCCGCTCAGTACACACGCTGTTCCTTTCCGTACACCTTGTACGCAAGCGGCTCCACTCCATACACCTCGTACACACACGGCTCCACTCCGTACACCTCGTACACACACGGCTCCACTCCGTACACCTCGTACACACACGGCTCTGCTCCGTACGCCTCGCACACACCCGGCTCCGCTCCGTACACACACGGCTCTGCTCCGTACACCTCGTACACACGCGGCTTTGCTCCGTACACCTCGTACACACGCGGCTCCGCTCCGTGCACCTCGTACACACGCGGCTTCGCTCCGTACACCTTGCACACACACGGCTCTGCGCCGTACACCTCGTACACACGGCTCCGCTCCGTACACCTCGTACACACACGGCTCCGCTCCGTACACACGCGGCTCTGCTCCGTACACCTCGTACACACACGGCTCTGCTACATCCACACTGTAAACCCCTCCTGACCCCACACATAAACTTCAGCTCATCCAGCACCATGACAACCAGCACAGCAGAGTCCTGCATCCACTGAGGCCCCTGATCATGTGACCCCTGACTCCTCCCCTCCTGTGACCTCATCACAGCTCCTGTGCGCACAGAGCAGCCATATATGTGGTGGCGGCTCTGCAGGTGGAGGTATGTGGAGACCCCATTACTGGGCGCAGGGGGCATTAACCCCTTCAGCACCGAGACTCTTTTAGGGTCTTGTGTTGCCCCTTTATAAGAATCATAAGGTTTTTGATCTGTTTCCTGTAATAGATACATACGACCCAACTATGGAGACAGGAAGGGAGGAAACGTATTGTTCTCATAGTACAGGACCCCTTTACTGCCCCCACAGTGTAATGCCCCCATTATGCCCCTTATGCAGGATGTATGATGCCCCACACAGTGTAATGCCCCCATTATGCCCCTTATGTAGGATGTATGATGCCCCCACACAGTGTAATGCCTCCATTATGCCCCTTATACAGTATGTATTATGCCCCCACAGTGTAATGCCCCCATTATGCCCCTTATGCAGGATGTATGATGCCCCCACACAGTGTAATGCCCCCATTATGCCCCTTATGCAGGATGTATGATGCCCCCACACAGTGTAATGCCCCCATTATGCCCCTTATGCAGGATGTATGATGCCCCCACAGTGTAATGCCCCCATTATGCCCCTTATGCAGGATGTATGATGCCCCACACAGTGTAATGCCCCCATTATGCCTCTTATGCAGGATGTATGATGCCCCACAGTGTAATGCCTTCATTATGCCCCTTATGTAGTATGTATGATGCCCCCACACAGTGTAATGGCCTCATTATGCCTCTTATGCAGGATGTATGATGCCCACACACAGTATAATGCCCCCATTATGCCCCTTATGCTGGATGTATGATGCCCCCCACAGTGTGATGCCCCCATACAGTGTAATGCCCCCATTATGCCCCTTATGCAGGATGTATGATGCCCCACACAGTGTAATGCCCCTTATGCAGTATGTATGATGCCCCACACAGTGTAATGCCCCCATTATGCCCCTTATGCAGGATGTATGATGCCCCCACACAGTGTAATGCCCCCATTATGCCCCTTATGCAGGATGTATGATGCCCCCCACAGTGTAATGCCCCCATTATGCCCCTTATGCAGGATGTATGATGCCCCCACACAGTGTAATGCCCCCATTATGCCCCTTATGCAGGATGTATGTTGCCCCCCACAGTGTAATGCCTCCATTATGCCCCTTATGCAGTATGTATGATGCCCCCACACAGTGTAATGCCCCCATTATGCCCCTTATGCAGTATGTATGATGCCCCACACAGTGTAATGCCCCCATTATGCCCCTTATGCAGTATGTATGATGCCCCACACAGTGTAATGCCCCCATTATGCCCCTTATGCAGTATGTATGATGCCCCACACCGTGTAATGCCCCCATTATGTCCCTTATGCAGGATGTATGATGCCCCACACAGTGTAATGCCCCCATTATGCGCCTTATGCAGGATGTATGATGCCCACACAGTGCAATGCCCCCATTATGCCCCTTATGCAGGATGTATGATGCCCCCCACAGTGTAATGCCTCCATTATGCCCCTTATGCAGGATGTATGATGCCCCCACACAGTGTAATGCCCCCATTATGCCCCTTATGCAGTATGTATGATTCCCCACACAGTGTACTGCCCCCTTTATGCCCTTATGCAGTATGTATGATGCCCCACACAGTGTAATGCACCCGTTATGCCCCTTATGCAGGATGTATGATGCCCCCCATTATGCCCCTTATGCAGTATGGATGATGCCCTCACACAGTATAATGTTCCCACAGTATCGCCTGAGGTCCTGCAGTTGGAATACGTCCTGAATTTTTACTGTTGGAATAATCCCTCCGGCAATGGTTTTCCCTTTGCCTGCTCCCCTACATGTAGACCCTCGAGCATGTATACATGCATGTAGGGGAGCAGGCCTTACTAGATATCGAGGCTTTGTACAGTAATATATCGCATGAGAATTATATCAGAGGCGTAAGATGTTTATAGAAATCGAGATCCGTAGAGTGTAGCAGACATAATGACTTTGTGGAGGATCTTCTAAAATTAATTCTTACTCATAACGTCTTTCTTTTGGCAGGAAGTACTTCCACCAGCTCAGGGGTACTGCGATGGGGAGCCCCTGTGCCCCCTCATTTGCTAATCTATTCCTGGGCTGGTGGGAGGAAACCAAAATACTCAGGGATGATTATAAGTGGTGGCAACCATATATTAGGTCATGATATAGATATATAGACAACATTTTTATCATCTGGTCAAGGACGAGTGAACAATTTCTTGAATTTGTCAGGGAACTCAATATCCATAGAGTGGGGCCTTAGATTTATATCAGTTTAATTATTACCAGTTGCCTTTCCTGAATGTACCAATCAAGAAAGTACGGGATGGGAGCCAGGGCTGTGGAGTCGGTAAGCCAAACCTTCGACTCCTACTTCTAAATTTCCATGACACCGTCTCCGACTTCACGACTCCAACTCCCTCATACATGGCTCATGTTTAAGTGATAAATTTACAGTAGGACACATTTTTCTCAGCTAAAAGTCTAGACCCTTAGATCAGGAATAGGACAGGCATTTATAAGACATTTCATAACTTTCCCAAATTCTTATGAAAAAATATTCCTCACAAACTGCATTGAACTATTGTACCCAATTTACTACATATTTTAGGCGTCGGAGTGGGTCCCTTTTATTCCAACTCCGACTCCACCAAAATGGGTACCGACTCCGACTCCACAGCCCTGGTTTGGACCCTAGGGACACTCATCTACCATAAACTATTAAAGTGGGATAGCCACCACCCCATCCTCCTTAAAAAAAAAACAATATCCAAGTGCTAATGTTTACAGTTGCGAAGAAACTGCTCTAATGTCACAGATATTAATATACAGGCAATAGACATAAACACCAGATTCAGGGAAAAAGGTACCCACAGTACATTTTGGATTCCGCACGATTGTTTGCAGAAAAACAAAGAGAGACACTCCTCCATACCTAACCAAGACACCAAGAAAAATATGGGATAACACAAGTAATAGGAACTTGTGACAATCAGAGTGACCATATCTTTAATATCCTCAGAAAACACTAGGATGTACTTGTGGCCGACCTGGACCTGAGGGTGCTGTGTGATCTACTCCCACAATAACTTTCAGAAAGGGTTGGTCAATTAGGGACCGTTTAGTGCATAGTTTCTAAAAAAAAAACTGCACCCAAGGGGACATGGCAAGATAGAAGAATCTGTGGTTTATTTAGATGTGTAGAAAGTTGTACATGTACAGTGCTGGCCAAAAGTATTGGCACCCTTGCAATTCTGTCAGATAATACTCAGTTTCTTCCTGAAAATGATTGCAATCACAAATTCTTTGGTATTATTCTCTTCATTTAATTTGCTTGCAAGGAAAAAGCACAAAAGAGAATGAAGCAAAAATCAAATCATTGATCATTTCACACAAAACTCCAAAAAAGGGCCGGACAAAAGTATTGGCACCCTCAGCTTAATACTTGGTTGCACAACCTTTAGCCAAAATAACTGCAAACAACCGCTTCCGGTAACCATCAATGAGTTTCTTACAATGCTCTGCTGGAATTGTAGACCATTCTTCTTTGGCAAACTGCTCCAGGTCCCTGATATTTGAAGGGTGCCTTCTCCAAACTGCCATTTTGAGATCTCTCCACAGGTGTTCTATGGGATTCAGGTCTGGACTCCTTAGAAGTCTCCAGTGCTTTCTCTAAAACCATTTTATAGTGCTTTTGGAAGTGTGTTTTGGGTCATTGTCCTGCTGGAAGACCCATGACCTCTGAGGGAGACCCAGCTTTCTCACACTGGGCCCTACATTATGCTGCAAAATTTGTTGGTAGTCTTCAGACTTCATAATGCCATGCACACGGTTAAGCAGTCCAGTGCAAGAGGCGGCAAAGCAACCCCAAAACATCAGGGAACCTCCGCCATGTTTGACTGTAGGGACCGTGTTCTTTTCTTTGAATGCCTCTTTTTTTTCCTGTACACTCTATGTTGATGCTTTTTCCCAAAAAGCTCTACTTTTGTCTCATCTGACCAGCGAACATTCTTCCAAAACGTTTTAGGCTTTCTCAGGTAAGTTTTGGCAAACTCCAGCCTGGCTTTTTTATGTCTCGGGGTAAGAAGTGGGGTATCCTACCATACAGTCCCTTTTCATTCAGACGCCGATGGATAGTACGGGTTGACACTGTTGTACCCTCGGACTGCAGGGCAGCTTGAACTTGTTTGGATGTTAGTCGAGGTTCTTTATCCACCATCCGCACAATCTTGCATTGAAATCTCTCGTCAATTTTTCTTTTCCGTCCACATCTAGGGAGGTTAGCCACAGTGCCATGGGCTTTAAACTTCTTGATGACTCTGCGCATGGAAGACACAGGAACATTCAGGTCTTTGGAGATGGACTTGTAGCCTTGAGATTGCTCATGCTTCCTCACAATTTGTTTTCTCAAGTCCTCAGACAGTTCTTTGGTCTTCTTTCTTTTCTCCATGCTCAATGTGGTACACACAAGGACACAGGACAGAGGTTGAGTCAACTTTAATCCATGTTAACTGGCTGCAAGTGTGATTTAGTTATTGCCAACACCTGTTAGGTGCCACAGGTAAGTTACAGGTGCTGTTAATTACACGAATTAGAGAAGCATCACATGATTTTTCAAAGGGTGACAATACTTTTGTCCACCCCCTTTTTTAGGTTTGGTGTGGAATTATATCCAATTTGGCTTTAGGACAATTCTTTTTGTGTTTTTTTCATTGAAGACAAATTAAATGAAGAGAATAATATCAAAGAATTTGTGATTGCAATCATTTTCAGGAAGAAACTGAGTATTATCTGACAGAATTGCAGGGGTGCCAATACTTTTGGCTAGCACTGTAATTGAATGAGACCATGTAAATCTTTCTCGAGTTCCTCTACAGGTGAAACCTTTTTTCAGAGAGATTATTCCAACTGTAAAACCTCAGGACTTGTATATGTGGCCACATGCCCCTACCTCCTAGATTATGTATGCACGACCAAGAGGCAGTCTAAGAGGAGTGTGAAGGGGGCATTTGGGCGAAATACGCCATGGTTGGGTGTCACGGTGTGTCAAAGGTGACAGTCGCCTTGCAGGGGTTTGCAAGTGATCTCCACGTTTGGCAATGCAGACATCTGCCTAGATGGGAGGCTGTGTTTAGGACCCAGATTCTACTTCCATTTAGTCTGGGTGTATATATACCTGGTGTGTCTATGTTGGCGTCGCCGGGTATACTCATTTCTACTTGGAACTTGGCTGAAGCAGCATCACGTCCTCTTTGGAGTCTTGAGGCCGTGTGCCCTGTTGGAGTTTCCTCTAAAGCGAAGTTGTAATTCCCCTGTGTTGTCTTCCCCTTTTGTCTTTAGAGTGCTAGTGGAGGTAGACTAGTGCTCATCTCCTTCCACCCCCAGCTATAGCCTTATGCCAGGGATAGTTGGGCGAGGCATGTGATGGGCGACAGCTGTGGAGGCTGTATAGGGACGTTAGGGAGAGACAGGGTGATGCTAGTCCAGATTAGGAGGTCACCTCTTCCCCCTTTTCCCTAGTATCTGGGCTCCCTTTCCCTTTCTCCTCTGTGTTGCACTCACACCTGGCGTGACTCTCTGCGTTGCACTCACACCTGTCGTGACATCAGGACACCCCATTAGTGAGACACATGAACAGTGCACATTGAGGTGAAACAAGAGAAATCTCCTTTTGCATCATTGAAGTGGTTAAACCCAATGTGATAGGTGGTGATCTTAATAGATGTATCCTCAAAAAGGAAAGTGAGTGGATTTCCAGACTGGATTCACTAGGCCCTAAGGGACTGAATGAGCAAATTTCCTATGCCTGTTTTGTATGACCCATTCCGGATTACATTTTATACTCTACCCATTGCTATTCAGTTCCCTGTGAACGAGGTTCACATATTGTTTTACTTCATCAAGAGATCTGAGCTTCTATATCAGAATTATTTCTTATCCGTTATATCCCAATTATACTATTTAGTAACTAGCAAGTGTGGTGTTCCTTGTGTATCTCTAATTATGCAATAGGGGTCAAATATGACCATTTAGGAGTATACTGTGGGCCACCATCCCATATATTTTGTAGTGATAAAGTAGATCCACATGCCGATTGCATGATGGGGGGATGTGCAATACTTATTTTTAGTCTCCCATGATACTGATCTCAGAGAGAGGATTTTTCTGTTGGTGGAATGCAATCCAATACCATATGCGCTCCGGTGTGGAACGCAGACATCTGGGCATGCACAGTTGTGGATAATGATCCTAGATGGAATGATAACTACGGGCATGCGCAGTCACAGGTACGAGTGGTGCGGCGGCAATCAGTTTATCTGGTGTTTCAGCATAAAGCACGTCACTTCCCGACATGCACATTAGGTGATGGACATTATCGGACCTCTAGCTCATGAGAAGTAGCGTAGGCGCAGTATATTATTGTAGACAGACTCTATTCTGTATATCCTGTGAAAATTCACCTCTAGGAATGGGAATGAGCCTCCTAATCTGGGAGGGATTTTGGATGAAGTGGGATATTTAAACATGGACACCTGGCTATTAGGCACACTATGCTGAACATCATGAATTATTATCCCTCTATCAAGCCTCCTAATGAACCTGTTGGGAAAATGTGTTGAGGCGGATTATTGAAACATTCTCTGAGTACCATACCCTTTCCTTTATACATATTGTAGGGGTTTTACTCACTGGGGCACAATGGGAGGAAAACAGGAGGCATGTTCCTTTAAAATTTCATGTGGGTTTATTACTTCATAAACCCAGAAGCCAAACAGAAAAGCAAATGGCCTTTAGATCAGGCAAACAAAGTAAATGTCCTTAGCAGGTCTCTGCTCAGCCAGGCCTGTGTGGCACACAAGCTGGGGTAGCGTCCAGTGTCCTGGCTTGGTCTGAAGACAAACATACACAGTAGGCCTTCTACCTCCAAACATACAGACCATGTGCCAAACAACAGCCTTCATTTTATAGGCTGTTAACCACACCCAGAGGTGAGGTATGTGGGTAGCTGGACTCACCCATTCTCTCCTAGCTACCCGTAACCCGACTCCCAGGTGCACCAAACGATCCTCTTAGTGCTTATGTGCCCTAGAGAAACACTCTGGGTTACATCACAGAGACCAGCCATCTCTGTGACACATACCTCTCATCGACTACGCGACCATTTGCCACCTTACATACCCCCCCCTCTGCCTAAAGCCGTGGGCTTGACACCTTTTACTACCAGACAAGGGATTCTCGAGAGAGCATCGGCATTACCATGTAGCTTCCCTGCTCTATGTTCTACAGGGAAGTAGGAGTCCTGTAGGGCTACAAATTCAAGGGTGACTCTGGCATTTTTTAACTTTTTTCCCTCATCCATCTGAGTGGAGCATAGTCGGATAATAATCTAAATTTTCGACCTAACAGATAGTACGGTAAGGTGTCCACTGCACACTTTATAGCAAAGCGTTCCTTCTCTATGACCGAATAATTTTTTTCGCTGGAGGACAGCTTTCTACTCAGGTAGAGGACTGGGTGCTCCTCCCAGTGTATCTCCTGGAAAAGGACTGCTGCTATCCCGACATTTGAGGCATCTGTCTGGAGTATAAACTCTTTATTGAAGTCCGGGGCAACCAGGACCGGTTGCCTACACAGAGCCAATTTCATCTTTTGAAAGGACGTCTCCGCCTCTGCAGTCCACTTGGCCTTGGCTGATTTTGTCCCTTTAAGGAGGTCAGTCAGGGGTGCGGCCATCATGGCGAAGTTTGGGATGAATTTCCTGTAGTATCCCACGATTCCCAGGAAGGCTCTGACTTGCTTTTTCGACACCAGTCTCAGCCAATTTTGGATTGCTTCTACTTTAGTATTTTGGGGTTTTATCTCAACTCTACCCACTACATATCCGAAGTACTTGGCTTCTTATTTCCCCATGCCACATTTCTTCGAGTTTATTGAAAACCCCACCTTCCTCAGAGCATCAAACACAGCCTGAATCTTTTCCAGATGACTCTCCCAGTCTGGACTGAAGATAGTATTGTCCAGGTATGTTGTGCATATTTCTTATGGGATGCAAGGATGCAATCCATAGCTCTCTGGAATTTTGCAGGGGCCCCTGCAGTCCAAACGGCATCCGGGCATACTGGAAGCATCCGTCGGGCGTAGAAAACGCAGTCTTCTCTTTGGCTACCTGTGTCATGGGGATCTGCCAATATCCCTTCGTCAGATCCAAGGTGGTTATGTGCCTTGCTGGCCCAAGCCTCTTGATCAGCTCGACGACGCGTGGCATTGGATATGCATCAAATTTGGTAACCTCATTCAACTTCCGATAGTCGTTGCAAAATCTCCACTCACCATTGGGATTTGGGACCAAGACGATCAGGCTCGACCAACTGCTCTTGGATTCTTCAGTGACACTGAGCTTCAGCATACAAGCTACCTCTTTGGATATCAACTCTCGTCGGGCCTCAGGTATCAGATAGGGCTTCAAGTTCACCTGCACATGTGGCTCCGTCAGAATCTTGTGTTCTGTGACCCTTGAGCAGCCCGACAATTCCGAGAACATATCCCTGTTCTTCTGCATCAACTCCCGACACTGCTGTTTCTTGGCCTTCGTTAGCGTTTCCGCTATTGCGACTCCTCCAACGTCACCTTCTAGCTTGCCCAGCAAGTATGGAGCTTCCACAGCCTCTCTGTCTTGGCACGGCTTGATGAGGTTGATGTGGTATATCTGGTACGGCTTACGTCGTCCCGGTTGATGAACCTTGTAGTTCACTTCACCCACTTTTTCCACCATCTTATACGGCCCTTGCCACTTGGCCAAGAACTTACTTTCCACCGTAGTTATTAGCATGAGGACGCCGGTCTCTCGGATTGAATTGCCTCACTCTGGCTGACCGGTTGTAGACTCTGGCATAAGCTTCTTGTGCCTGGAGAAGATGTTCTTTTACGATGGGCATCACCTTCACATTCCTCTCCTGCATCAGAGCAACGTGCTCAATGACACTCCTGTGGGGCATGAATTCGGCTTACCAGATTTCCTTTGTGACATCCAGAAGACCCCGCGAATGTCAGCCATACAGAATTTCGAATGGCGAGAACTCTGCAGAGGCCTGTGAAACCTTTCGGTTGGAGAACAACAGATACGGTAGGAGACAGTCCCAGTCTCTACTGTCCCTTTCTATGTCCTTCCTCAGTATACTCTTCAGAGTCTTGTTAAACCTTGCGACTAGGCTATCTGTCTGAGGATGGTATACTGAAGTCCTCAGTTGGGAGATTTGGAGGGCTTTGCATAACTCCCTCATCACCTTACTCATAGAGGGAATTTCCTGGTCGGTGAGTATCTCCCTTTGGTAAGCCTGTTGGGGATAAAACTCACAGGATATATTCTTTGCGGAGGAGTTTCTCAGTGGAATCACTTCAGGATAGCGTGTGACATAGTCCAGGATAACCAATATAAATTGATGCCCACGAGCACATTCAACCAGGGGACTGACCAAGTCCATAGCAATTCTCTCGAACGGCACTTCAATAATGGGCAATGGCACGAGGGGACTTCAAAAGTGAGAGGTGGGGGCGGTTAACTGGCACGTAGGGCAAGACCTGCAATACTTAAATATTTCCCGGGCCAATAGAACCTTTGTAAAAGATAATGCCTTACCAACACCAGATGCAGCAAGCCTCCATGACAAAGGCGGGGCCAGCACATGTGCAAAATACTGATGCAGACAGCCACTCACTAACCTACCAATTCATGAAGGGGGTGGCTGTGTAGTATTATACACGCACACCGATGGAGTCTGCATAGGGCGCCAGTCACACAGATATGTGCGATGCACAGTTTCTGGCTTTCAGCTTGTTGATGACGCCCATACTATTAGATCAGGTGGGCTGCCCAGCACTATATACGTGCACCCCCACAAGACAGACGCCCCAATTCACCCAGCCAACACTAAAGAGGCCTGGCCGCATCCTGCAAAAAAATGTGCAAAAAAGATGAAAAATAGTGTAGAAGATAAATACACCACATGAGGTATTGGTCGATATTTTGGCCAAAATACACAAGCTCGCAACCCAAACGTCAAGGGTCCTCATACTTGCGAGTCCTAACACTAAACATTAAAAATGGTGAACATTGGACATAATTTCAAAAAACATCACAGTAAGGCTGTATGCCCACTATGCGTTTTTTAAGCGTTTCCGCAGCGGCAATTCCGCTGCAGAAGTGCTTAAAAAACGCTTGGTAGAAGGTCTGCCATGTTCCCCAATGATAATCCCATGTGCTGTGCACATGCTGCGGAAATTTCCGCTGCGGATTATCATTGCGGAAAATTCCGCAGCACTACCAATTATTTTGCGTTAGCGCGGCATTTTCGCCGCCATTGACTTACATTGGAACACATGGAATCCGCATCATAGCATCTGATGATGCGGAATCCATGCGTTTCAATGTGCGGATGGTACCCAGGTTTGGAGAAGAGGAGACTCTCCTCCGGACCCGGGTACCATAGAACCTGTAAAAAAAAGAATAAAATAAAAAATATACATTATACTTACCTTCTGATGGCCCCCGGTGTCCTTAGCAATGCTTCTCCGCTTGCCGGTAGCTCGCGATGGTCTGAAAAGGACCTGCCATGACGTCAATTAGTCATGTGATGGGTCACGCGACCGCTGACGTCAGCAGGTCCTTTAGTCTACCGCGAGCTGCCGGCAAGCCAGGACGCATTGGATAAAGACATCGGGGGCCATCAGAAGGTAAGTATATATTTATTTTTTATTTTTTACCATTCTTTCGGTCACCCTATATAAATCCATGCCGGTTGCATGTATTTATATAGTGTGACCAAGTTGTCAAGCATTTTCCAAGTGATGCTAAAATGGCTTGGAAAGCGCATGACAACCCGCTTGCGGAAATGCATGTGAAGAACGCTTCACTTCCGTACAATCCACATGCGTTTTTTCTGCCAGGGAGATGCCGAAACACTCAGGAAAATATCCGGAGCATTTCTGCATCGTGGGCACGTGACGGCGCCTCTTGAGAAAGAAGAAGCGAAACGCGCGTCGGGGCGCGTCCTTTACTACCTGCACTTTCTGTGGCTCCCCTGGGATCTGGCCGACTGTTCTATACTCAGGTTTCTACCCTTCTGCTTGCTTGGGTGAGTGCCATGTACTAGACTCTAGGTGCGTCCTGGACACTGCAATCTACTATATATTGGTGCCTGATATGGGTGCATTTTTTATTTATTGCTTTAAGTCCTTGTCAGTCACTAATTATTGCATTAGACTCAATATACTGTTTTACTGACTGTATTGGATTTCCCGCCCCACAATGGGGCTGTTTCCCTCTCAATTGAGGGTTTTTGATTGATCTATCTATGCACCCATATCTGGACTCCTTGTCCTCCTGTTAGATGTACCTGCCAGGGTCGGATATCCCACTGTATGATCTCCAGGAGATGCCTTAGTTCTGGCACCTCTTTTTACCTCATTGCTGTGTTATCTCCATATGACTTTTAACACTTTGTTAATGTATTTTTGAATAAAATTGCTGTCTGTTTTGCCATATTGCTCTCTTTGTTCTCCTTTTTTGCATCTGATCAACGAGTAGGCAATATGAACCTGGTGTCTGATTCATTGTTTTCAGCTCCAGGGTTCGTCTTATATTATGCATTTGGCCAGTTTGTTTCTCATCGTGGGCACATAGCTTAAAAGATAATGCCTTACCAACACCAGGTCAGATCACCAATGCACTGCAGGATGCGGCAAGCCTCAATGATAAAGGCGGGGCCAGCACATGTGCAAAATACTGATGCAGACAGCCACTCACTAACCTACTATTTCATGGAGGGTGTGGCTGTGTAGTATTATACATGCACACCAATGGAGTCTGCATAGGGCGCCAGTCACACAGATATGTGTGATGCACATTGTCTGGCTTGCAGCCTATTGATGACGCCCATACTATTAGATTAGACGGGCTGCCAAGCACTATATACATACAAGCCCACAAGACATATGCCCCAATTCACCCAGCCAACACTAAAGAGGCCTGGTGGGGTATTTATCATGTGGTGTATTTATCTTATACACTATTTTTCATCTTTTTTGCACATTTTTTTGCACTGTGCATCACACATATCTGTGTGACTGGCACCCGCCCTATGCAGACTCCATCGGTGTGCATGTATAATACTACACAGCCACCCCCTCCATGAATTTGGTAGGTTAGTGAGTGGCTGTCTGCTTCAGTATTTTGCACATGTGCTGGCCCTGCCTTTATTATGTAGGCTTGCTGCATCCTGCAGTGCATTGGCAATCTGACCTGGTGTTGGTAAGGTATTATCTTTTACTGTGATGTTTTTTGAAATTATGTCCAATGTTCACCAATAGAACCTATGCACGATCCGTTCCTGCGTTTTTTCAACTCCCAGATGTCCCCCCAAGACATGTGAATGGGCCATGTCCAACACCTTCCGTGTAAAAGGGCCCAGCACTATTAACTGCTCCACACTCTCCTCCCTCACTTTCTTGACCCGGTACAACAACTCCTTACTCATCATAAAATGGGGAAACCTTGTGTCAGCCCCCGACTCCTGTGCAACCCCATTTATAATAGTGACATTATTAAAGGCTTCCTTCAGAGTTAGGTCCCTATGTTGGGCAGACCCAAGGCTGTATGGGCCTCGGCAGGGAGTGCACAAACCAGTCCATCACTACCCACTGTACCAACTGCGCAGGCATTGAGGCCTCTGGCTGCGCCACTTCTGGACCAGGTTCAGCAGGTCAAACATTTGGGACGGAGGTGGTTTGTTCCGGTGATAAGAACCCGCTGTGCCCTGATAGTCATTGTCAACCCCAAGGGTGCGAGAATCTCACTTTTTAGCTTGCCATACTCTTTGGCATCCTGCAAAGCTAAATCATAGTACACCTACTACGCGTAATTCTGGGGCTCTCCAAGTCAAGTATGGCAACAGTACCTCTGCCCACTGCTCTTGTGTAAATTTCTCCCTCTCGATGACCCTTTGAAACATCATCAGGAAGGTCTCAACATCATCCCCCCAGGGTCATTTTCTGCAAAGCCCGTCATACCGCCTTCCGGACATGGGAGTCATCAGTCGGACCTGGGGTTGGAGCGCTCATCCTGCCCTGGATGGCGGTTGCCAGAAGCTGCATCTGCTGATGTTGTTCCTGCTAGTGCTGCTGGATCTGCTGTAACTACAGCCTGTTGGTCTCCTGTTGATGCTGCTGCGACTGGACCTGGTGTTTCAGCTGGTCCTCCATTTTGTCTGGCGATGCTTGCTGGCTTGCGACAGACTTCACCCAGGGCATGCAGTCCATCCTGTAGCAGTCACACGTCTCTGCTGGGAATGCTGCCCGCAAGTCTAACACTAATTGTGGAGGTTTTACTCACTTGGGTGTGACAGGAGGAAAACAGGAGGCATGTTCCTTTAAAAGTTCATGTGGGTTTATTGCTTCATAAACCCAGAAGCCAAACAGAAAAGAAAATAGCCTTTAGATCAGGCAAACAAAGTAAATGTCCTTAGCAGGTCTCTGGTCAGCCAGGCCTGTGTGGCACACAAGCTGGGGTAGCGTCCAGTGTCCTGGCTTGGTCTGAAGACAAACATACACAGGAGGCCTTCTCCCTCCAAACACACAGACCATGTGCCAAACAACAGCCTTCATTTTATAGGCTGTTAACCACACCCAGAGGTGAGGTAAGTGGGTAGCTGGACCCGCCCATTCTCTCCTAGCTACCCGTAACCCGGCTCCCAGGTGCACCAACCGATCCT